>NC_034184.2:70568498-70745045 GCF_002021735.2 Oncorhynchus kisutch
TGGCCTTACTGAAGAGCTCAGTGACATTCAACGTGGCACCGTCCTAGGAATGCCACCTTTCCCGACAAGTCAGTTCGTAAAATCTCTGCCTTGCTAAAGCTGCCCCGGTCAACTGTAAGTGCTGTTATAGTGAAGTGTAAACCACACAAGCTCACAGAACGGGACCGCCGAGTGCTGAATCGCGTAGCTTGTTAAATTTGTCTGTAGCTTGTAAAAATCATCTGTCCTCGGTTGCAACACTCACTACCGAGTTCAAACTGCCTCTGGAAGCAACGTCAGCACAATAACTGTTCATCGGGAGCTTCATGAAATGGGTGTCCATGGCCGAGCAGCTGCACACAAGCCTAAGATCACCATGCACAATGCCAAGCGTCAGCTGGAGTGGTGTAAAGCTTGCCGCCATTGGACTCTGGAGCAGTGGAAACACATTCTCTGGATGTGATGAATCACGCTTCACAATCTGGCAGTCCAACAGACGAATCAGGGTTTGGCGGATGCCAGGATAATGCTACATGCCCCAATGCATAGTGCCGACTGTAAAGTTTTGTGGAGGAGGAATAATGGTCTGAGGCTGTGTTTTTTTAACGCTACAGCATACAATGACATTCTAGACAATTCTGTGCTTCCAACTTTGTGGCAACAGTTTGGGGAAGGCCCTTTCCTGTTTCAGCATGACAATGCCCTCGTGCACAAAGCGATGTCATGCAGAAATTGTTTGATTGATGTGGAAGAACATGACTGGCCTGCACAGAGCCCTGACATCAACCCCATCAAACACTTTTGGGATGAATTGGAACACCAACTGCGAGCCAGGCCTAATCGCCCATCATCGCTCAACACCCGACCTCACTAATGCTCTTGTGACTGAATGGAAGCAAGTCCCTGCAACAATGTTCCAACATCTAGTGGAAAGCCTTCCCCAGAAGAGTGGAGGCTGTTATAGCAGCAAAGGGGGGACCAACTCCATAATAATGCCCATGATTTTGGAATGAGATGTTCGACGAGCAGGTATCCACATACTTTTGGTCATGTAGTGTATTTCTGTATTTTATTTTCAATGCATTTGCAAAAATATCTCTAAAAACATGTTTTCAGTTTTTCATTGTGTTATTGTGTGTAGATAGGTGAGAAAGAACATTTATTTAATTATCTATTTTTAATTCAGGCTGTCACACAACAAAATGTGTGACGGAGTCGTGCCTGGCCATGCAGCCGTGGGTGAACAGGAAGCAGGAGGGGACTGAGCACGCACCCCCGAGGGGGGGGGGGTATGAAATCTTACTGAAGGCACTGTAGCTGCCCCAGCCAAACTACAGTGCTAGTGCTGCCTCCTCTAGCTTTGAAACCCTGATTAACCTTAACCTAAGGAACTCCATGCTTCTTTCAACAGAGAGGTAACAGCCCAAGCTGTTGAGTTTATAAAATGGCCTCCTTTATGTTGTCAACTTGATAGTTTACACTCAACAGAGCTGGACTGTCTTTAAACAGAAAAAAAGCATTAAAGGTTTGCGAATTAGTCTACATACAGTATTCCATCAAAATGAAAGATGATGCATTGGAATATACTGTATTGCCGTGGGTGACATGACATAATGTTCACCTACATCACATGTAGCCTAGGTGTCACTCTTTCTGCTTTAGCCAACTTATTTAGTTGAATACACAACAGGGTCAGGTATGAAGGTTAAATCCCACACTATTCGGATCCAGTAACAACAGTAACAACAACTATCACCTTTTTGGCTGTTTAACTGAGTTCTACCTGGAACCAAACATGTTTATCTTATGGGGACAGCCACAGAACCATTTTGGAACCCTTTTTCCAAGAGTGTAGAAGATAGAGGAATTGTTAGGCTGCTGTAATGTCCCAATACACGGGATATTCCACCAATTCGGTGCCTTTTGAGAATTGTATGTTGTAACATTTTGGGGGGGAATTTCACCTTGTTTTTTTACATTCTGTCATAAAGAGCACATGTTCAACTTTATAAAAACCTAGTTTTCCCCTTTCAAGAGGTCAAATAAAAAAAATACCATAGTAATTGCCTATTAAGTGCCAAATTAAGTTACCCTGTTAATAACAGGATTGACGATAATGACAAGTAAATAATAATCTTCAGAAATAACTAGGGCTTTACAATGATAATAATAATGCATTACATTTCTAAGGCACTTTTTTTTTGAATTTCAAAGCACTTCAAGAGCAAAAAACAATCAAGAAATATATCATGACAGGTCAACCAATAGAGGCCGAGTCTTTGAAAGCTGCGTCCCACAAAGATAGAGAAGGTCAGTTCATGGCTTGAGCGGCGAGAGCTGGTCAGAGTATGGTAGATGATGGTGATGGAGTCTGCTGATGATCTTATATGATAGTGATAATATAATGACATGATAATGATAATGATAATGATAGTGAAAACTTAGACATTTTTGGGTTAAGTGGGTTCAAATCTTCCTAGAAGTGACAGAGAGTGCATGGAGGGACATGTCAAAATGCAGAAGTTTTGCACTTTCGTAAGTCTTTCTTCATTTAATGAATTCTCCATGTGGTCTATATTAAAGTGTACTTCATTTATTATAACAGGCTTTTCATGTTAAAATACCAAAGGGACGTACTGTACAAGGCACTCTTTTCATGGAACGACCCACATAGCTCCATGATTTATCTAATTTGATTTATTTGGTGTATTATGGTAGAGTGCCGCCATTTTGTCCTTCTTACGCAACCCAGAAATGTATGAAATGCGGCCATGTAAATATGGCCTCTTCAACTATGCTCCAGTGACAGTACTCCTGCTCCATCCCAGGATAGTTTTTCAATTTTGGGGAAGCACAGAAACATGTAGTGTTCTTAGTATTGCCATGGAGACCGTAACAGTGGTGTGGAAATGGAATAGCATACTACTACATGCCTTTATTGGGCATAACTATACTATATTTAAGCAATAAGGCCAGATAGGGTGTGGTATATGGCCAATATACCACTGCAAAGGGCTGTTCTTATGCACGACGCAATGTGGAGTGCCTGGATACAGCCCATGCGGGTCTATATTGGCCATATACAACAAAACCCTCCAGTGCCTTATAGCTATTATAGACTGGTTACCAACGTAATTATAGGAGTAAAAATAAATGGTTTGTCATACCTGTGGTATACTTAAGCTATAAGGCCCTTAGCCGTGGTATATTGGCCATATACCACAAACCCTTGAGGTGCTTTATTGCTATTATAAACTGGTTACCAAAGTAATTAGAGCATTAAATATACATGTTTTTTCATACGCGTGGTATACAGTCTGATATACCACGCTGTCAGCACATCAGTATTCAGGGCTCAAATCACCCCGTTTATAATGTCTGATATACCATGGCTGTCAGCCAATTTTTTGGGGCCACATCTAGCAAACAAACAGTGACTCATGAAGCCTACTGTGAGTATCATATGATTGGTAATAAATCATTGTGTCACTAAGAGCCTGTGGTAATGGCGGGATCAGAGTAGGGCTGTTGTGGTGACCATATTACCGCTGCACCGGGGGTCACAAGTCATGAAGGCAGCCAAATTCCACATGACCGTTTAGTCACAGTAATTAGGCTTCTCCAAGCTCTGATGCTGCTGTTCATTGGTAGCCTACCAACCTTGCTAACTGCCTGGTACTCAGCACTCTATTGTACCTCTAACCACTCTGACATCAATGCAAATGTAAATCAAGAATCTAATCAAACACTTCATGAGAGCTCATGTTGCGCAACATTTCTATAGGCTATGCAAATGCAGAAGAAAACTGAGTGATGGCCGTTAATAAAAAGAGGAGGATCCCATGAGCTTTCTATAGGCTAGGCCTACTATATTTATTGCTCAACTTTCCTAATATTAAGCACATTGCTTATATTTACAACAGGAGTATAGACTGCCTGGCTGGCATGAAAATATACCACAGGGTTTCTTTTTCAATTTATTAAGTGAATAGATGACATGTATTTTTACACTGCCCCTGTTTCGATACAGCTGCATGATAATGGTCCATTCTAAATCATAACAAATGTCACACATATATTATTTTGTATATGTAAAGACAAAATGAAATCAAGAATAGTCTGATGGGTGACAATATTAGCCTATCACTTATACATTATCACTTGTGAATGATGCCCAGCATAAGAAACAGCTTTTTTTTGTGACTTGGGGAAGATATTTTTTACCATAAAAATGCACCTTCATAATAAAAGCATTACATGCATAATAACATTCTAAGCTAAACGTTCTGATCTGTTGCGTCAGCCACATAGCATAAAAACTTTTTTTGATGCTATTGGTTGTATTAATTTGGGATCGGTTTGGGATATCTATATATTACACAGAATAGAATAGGTCAACTTTTGTACTATGGGGGATAGTAGATTGACATAGGCTAGTGCTTTTGCTGGTCGTTAGACCTACTCATCTTGTTGGCTGACGAAAAGTAAATGTGGACAGTTCATCCAATATCTTCAATAAGCACCTCGGAGCAGGGCAGTTGCGTCCCCGATGTGTCTGTCTTAACTTGTAGCCTGTGAGAAAGACCCGATCATGTGATGGAGAGCTGTGTGAGTGAGAGACACTTCGGAGTGCACAGCACGCTCAGGGAGAAGGGCACAATGCAGCACTCCAGCCGCAAAAGCATGGATTTGTTTAGGGTGCATTACGGCCACAAAGGGGATGCCGCTGTGAAATTCAAGGCATTATCAAGTGCTTGTCAAATTGTGAATGAGAGACTATTGGAGTGTGTACAGCCTGTGCAAAAACACAAAGTTGAGCTCATGTCTTTCAAGCAACTTAAAAAAAAAAATCATCATTAGAGTTTAATTTTGCAAATCTAAACATATAGCCCAACGTTTGTAGAACAACTAAAGTTAGATTAATAACTCTAAATTAAGCATATAGGAGTACCTATTTCCTTGTTAACCACTCAACACAGTGCGCGTTCCCTCAAATCATTTGGAGAAAATCTTTACATTTTATTTTATTTATTCAGCTTAGTTCAATTGTTTTCTTCATACTATAAAATAATATAAAATAAGCCAATCTTATAAGCAAATCTTGTCTGCTAATTGAACTAGTGTAGCCCACAGCCATTTGGCATAGCCACATCAGGACCTAACATAAGGACAGCTCAGAGTATGCTATTCTGTTCTTCTGAAATAGACTACATTTTCTTCATATCATCCTTCTTTAGACCTGTCTAAAATAAGTAATGGATTTATTGTGTGGAAGCCAGGAGATGCTAGATGTGTTTATGTTAATTAACAGTCAATTACCGTGAGACCGAAAGTTATTTGCTTGACAATCATCGGCTGACGAAATTTCATGACCGCCACAGCCCTAGATCAGAGTCCTGGTTGCGTCCAAGGAACACAAATGGATTTCCATGGTGATGTACCCAAACCATTAGGCTTGTCACACCCTGATCTGTTTCACCTGTCTTTGTGCTTGTCTCCACCCCCCTAGAGGTGTCACCTATCTTCCCTATTATCCCCAGTGTATTTATACCTGTGTTCTCTGTCTGTTGACAGTTTGTTTTGTTCGTCAAGCCTACCAGCGTTTTCCCCTCTGCTCCTGTCTGTTTCTAGTTTTCCCAGTTTTGACCATTCTGCCCGCCCTGACCCTGAGTCTGCCTGCCGTTCTGTACCTTGTCACACCACCCTGGATTATTGAACACTGCCTGCCCTGACCCCGAGACTGCCTGCCATTCTGTACTTTTTGGACAGATCTGGATTACTGACCTCTGTTTGCCCTTGACCTGTCGTTTTGCCTGTCCCCTGTTCTAGTAATACACTTTTGTTACTTCGACCCTGTCTGCATCTGGGTCTTCTCCTGAAACGTGATACGGCTTGCATTTTGTATATTATTAAGTCACCTTATATAAAGCCCCTGTGTAAGACTACCCACAACCCACTCCCCTGTGTTTACTAGCATTATGAGGTATTACACTGAAAGGGATAGAAGGTTTCAGCCTCTATTGTAGTCCACATTATTAAAGGAGTTATGGTGCAATGGTTGTTTCTATGGATACTGTGCTCCCTGTGTAGTAAAATGAACATGTACATATAGTAATATGATACCCCATACACAAGTCAGACTGTATTCAGTAAAAACCTATCAGTGTCGGCATTCAGGAAACACCTTTAAACACAAACCTAAAAACACTAACAACTAAATGACTTCCCACCACAACTAGTCAATAGGTGTGTAAAAATGGATGCATCATTAAAGAGCGTGATCCCCTAATCAAATCTTGGTTCAAAATATGTGTCAACGTTCACAAGACCTTCAGTAATGATCTTCACGCTCTAACATGAACATGTCAAAAGCTTTTTTAGAACAACCCCCAACAACGCTGACCCTTTCAATGTACACTCAGCTACTGCTGACTGTTTCAGTGTACACTCAGTCATTTACCATGATTGTCTCGGAGACATCATGTGATTGGTCTAAGTTACCTCAGACCGTCTGAGGGAGTTGATTAGTTGCGACCAAATTTAATTCAGGTAGTCAGTCATCATCAAATTAACCAGAGTCCATTTAGTGTCTGAGACGCCTTTTCAAATCTCTGCTGACACAGGACATTCAATTTAATGCGCCATTACCCGTTCAAATGTCACTTAATTGTTTAATGTTTTATATCAAATGGCCTCCACTTGAAGCCGAAAGCCAACTGTTTGGGTAGCCCAGTGTAAATGTTTAGATTCAGGCTTGCAGTGAGAGTGAGTCAAACCCTCTACTAATGTAAGCTGTTAAAAATATACAAATGTTTAGGCTGGATTGCAACGTTATCCCCACCATCATGGCACATTATTATACACATTTGAAATTTGATAGAAACATATTAATTCAACCTGTTTGACGTGTTTCTGTCTCTGTTTTGATTTCCACATACAAAATAAACAGATTGTCAGGTCTAGTTGCCCATCTTGGTTTTTTTCTCTCCAAACATTACATTAAATAATATTCCTTAAATGTGCTTGCTTATGCTTGTATTTTCTTGGTCACATGTATCACTAGTAATACATTACTAGTGCATGTAAATTGTAAGCTGTATGCTTTTTCATGCTGCTACCTCTTGGTGCCACTCCCTTAAAAATACAATGAATTTCTTTGAAGCATGATGTAATACAGTACAACACATTCCGTTTTATTTGAGTAAAGATGTTCTGAAGCAAACATAATGGTGTCCTGTCTCCTTACCGACATTTGGCATCAGAAGTGGGATCTAAACCCACCGCTTAGCAACACAATCTCAATGGGACTCACCTGACAGTAATGTAACAATAAAGTCAAATAAACTTACCATCAGGGAAGCAGTTGTCAGGATCCATGGTCTCTTCGGCCATCTCTGAATACTCATCCTCTTCCTCCCCTGGCTTCCTCAGATCCACTGTGCTGCCCTCGGATAGGCTGATGTCATCCTTCACCTGAGGATAACAACCAATCAGAGCCATGCTAGATGAAAATAGTTATTATCAGGTGATTGATGACTGGTGTATTGCTATATTGGTGATTTATTGACAAGAGAAGGGGATCTGGTAGATATGTAGAGAGTCATTCAGTCTTTTTCTCCATTTATGAGAAACATTCAGAAGGTTATAATTCTCCCAGTAATAACTACTTCTGTTTTGGTGCATATAAAGCCTGGGCACAAAGTCTCATATAGAACCTAACCTGGTATTACCTTTGTGGCATGTACCATATTGTAATTTACAGCACATCTTAATCTTTTGCTTGGAAAGCTATCATCTGCAGCGTTAGTTTCAATCTAATCTGGCAAAATCAAATCAAGCGATATCAGCGATCTGGACTGATATTATAGCATGATAGACAGAAGAGGTGTAGTCGGCTGGATATTTAGACAGAATAAAGGCAAGCTCCTGAAACTCTTTAAATGGGTATTCAGTGTGATATTTGTTTCTCCACACATACTGTATACTGTGTAAAGCTAAAGGTTACAGTATTCACATTTTACAGTAAGCACTAAGGAAATACATTGCCAAGCTACTTGAAGACACACTTCAGTAACCCTGCTTAATAATATGCCATCCATTTGACATTGTGTGTCTGTTATGTAATAAGTGTCGGGTGTATGTAATCAGGATGATGTGACAGAATATCCTACCCAGGATATTCTGTCTGGTTTCTGGCTCTAGCTCTTCCTTCCTGTTGTTGACGCCCTGCAGGCTAACACGTGATCACACTTCGGGTCCTGTCATGGTGGGGCTCATATTGCTATGAGCTCCATATGTGCGTGTCCGTATGCACACCCACACACGCAAGCACGCACACGCACGCGCACACACACACACACACACACACACACACACACACACACACACACACACACACACACACACACACACACACACACACACACACACACACACACACACACACACACACACACACACACACACACACCACCCCTCAGGGTCACTGTCCCGACACAGACTCCCCTCTCACTACCCAGCCTCCTCAGGGGCACAGTCCCGACTCCCCTCTCACCACCCAGCCCCCTCAGGGGCACAGTCCCGACTCCCCTCTCACTACCCAGCCCCCTCAGGGGCACAGTCCCGACTCCCCTCTCACCACCCAGCCCCCTCAGGGGCACAGTCCCGACTCCCCTCTCACTACCCAGCCCCCTCAGGTGCACAGTCCCGACTCCCCTCTCACCACCCAGCCCCCTCAGGGGCACAGTCCCAACTCCACTCTCACCACCCAGCCCCCTCAGGGTCACTGTCCCGACACCGACTCCCCTCTCACCACCCAGCCCCCTCAGGGGCACAGTCCCGACACCGACTCCCCTCTCACCACCCAGCCCCCTCAGGGGCACAGTCCCGACACAGACTCCCCTCTCACCACCCAGCCCCCTCAGGGGCACAGTCTTGACACCGACTCCCCTCTCACCACCCAGCCCCCTCAGGGGCACAGTCCCGACACAACTCCCCCCTCACCACCCAGCCCCCTCAGGGGCACAGTCCCGACACCGACTCCCCTCTCACCACCCAGCCCCCTCAGGGGCACAGTCCCGACACCGACTCCCCTCTCACCACCCAGCCCCCTCAGGGTCACTGTCCCGACACCGACTCCCCTCTCACCACCCAGCCCCCTCAGGGTCACAGTCCCGACCCCGACTCCCCTCTCACCATCCAGCCCCCTCAGGGGCACAGTCCCGACTCCGACTCCCCTCTCACCACCCAGCCCCCTCAGGGTCACAGTCCCGACACCAACTCCCCTAATGTTTTGTATAGTCAGTGTATATCTATATATTTTCTATGATATACTTTTGTTACCTTGGACATGGAAAAATGCTGCATCCACTTTTGAACTAAATATTTGCACTGGGACACTGTGGACTGTTTCCAGAGTAACTATAGTGTCTGTGCTGCAGGTGAGGTGACAACACCAGAGTCAAGAAGACAGTCAGGCATAAACACAGAGTAAAGTGTGGGTAGAGGAAGTTCCAGGGTGACAAAAGTCAGCTTTGGGCATAATGAACCCTCAACGTTAAATCATTATTTAATGCATATCCTTCATGTCCATGGCCATGTGGCATTTAAAGGGTTGGTGCACCCCAAAACAGAAGTATGACTGATGTTTTCATACTTGTAAAGTGGGCTAAAGTGAAGGTCAATCCATACCTTTATTAATCTATTCACTAAAGTAATTTGGAATTTTGGAATTCTCTATGCATTCCCTCCAACCTCAAGAATGCTATCATTCAGTAACCCTGCGTAATAATATGCCATTGGAGAGCACAGCTCAGATAGAGAGGGATTACTTAACAGTACAGTAGATCCTCTCAACTGTTCATCACCAATACAGTCATACAGCCATTCTCTGCAGACAATACAGCGAGGGGGCCCTTCAACAAACAACCTTTACTCCAATTTCACTTTTACATTCTCTTGGCTTTAGAGGATCAGTATTCTATTACCACTGTCAATAACCTCACGAATGCCCAACGAGAACAACGACATCAACCTAAAACCAATACAGTCACTGTCCTGGTCAACTTCATGACGATGAAGCTTTCTTTTGCTCATCCTTCTAGATACACAGATAAACCTTTTATGTCATCTCATGTCATCTGTTGAGTTTTACTGGTTATACCATACCCATGTCCGGCTTGTAACAACACATCATCCGATGTACATTACTGCTCCGCCTGTCGAGCGCGCATCCCATGAGCCTTTGTGTTTTACAGGCCCATCGTGCTCAGCTTAGGGGGTGACAGGGGAGTTGGTATGTCTGGTATACCTGAACCAATAACACTGGTTGTACACTACGCCCATGGTCCCAATAGACAAATACACCTACATACACACACCAATCACATACCCACCCAACACTTATAGTTCTGACATACTGTTTACTATTACTATTATTATTATAATAAGTATTATTATCATAATTTGTATTATAATTTGTATTATAAATTTGTTTTTATCATTATCATTTTTATTATTATCATTATTATTGACATTATCATTGACATTATTATTTGTATTATTATCATTGTCATTATTGCCATTATTATTAGCATTATTATTATTATTATCTTATCATTTTTATTATTATCATTATTATTGTCATTGTCATTAATATCATTTGTATTATTAGCATTATCATTATTATTATTATAATGATCATTATCATTATTGTTATTATTGTTTATCGTGCTACCAGTCACTTTCTCCAAATCCCTGCCTACATGTACATCCCTGCACATTGTACATTTGCTACTGGCACTGACCCTGTACATAGCTTACATTCTTATGATATTCTAGTTCTCTCTCTTCTGTCTTATTTTTATGTTGTTTTTGTCATACTATTTTAATATTAGATACTTGCAAGTTAAAGCATTTCAGTATATTTGTGCATGTGACAAATAAACTTGAAACTTGAAACTATCACAAATACCAGGTGCATTGTCCCCCCCCCTACATAACATACCTATAAATAGCCCCTCTGGAGAGAGAATTGTGCACTAAGCAGTGTTGCACACACACACACACACACACACACACACACACACACACACACACACACACACACACACACACACACACACACACACACACACACACACACACACACACACACACACACACTCTACGAAGAAGGACTCCCTTGAAAGTATATAACTAGTCCCTCCAGGATTTTGCAGGGATTTTTTGTGATATTTCAGGACAACAATGTTATATTTTGCTGCGAATGTCCTGCGAATGTCCCGCAAAATCATCCTGTTGTCCCTCGTTTGTGTATTTTAAAGTTGGTCACCCTAGGTTAAGGATCAGGAGTTATTGGTGTAGTGGCAGACATTAAGGGATTTAGGTATTCAAGGGGTTGCAAAGATCAACACAAGAAGCTTGATGAGAAACTCCAAAAGTAATGTGTCACCATCCTTGACCTGGTGAGTCGAAGACGGAGGTGTATGTTTTATAGAACATAAACAATAAGGAGATGTCTGAAAAGTGGCTATACCTGATTCTGGTTTTAATTAGCTGTTTACCAGGATCTTGATTAGCTGATAAGCTGAATCAGGTGTGTTACAGCAGGGTTGGAGGAAAAGCCTGCATACCCATTTCTCTAAGAAGCTTGGCTTTCACCCTTATTTAGACATTACATTAGAGCCATTGATATGCTACGAGAAAAATCCCTACCAAAACAATTTCAAGCATGTTTTCCGTCAATAAATGATAAATCATGTATCCCATTTCCTCATCAGTCTCAGAGCCTCTGGGATCTGAGATGTACCCGGTTGTTGCCGTGGCAGCGTTGTCGTGGTTGCGCTGTGCGGCGCTCGGACACAGCTGTGTGCCGTTACACAACCGTTGGTCCCTGGAGAACCCGAGCCTCTGAGCCTTCCCACCAGCTGCCTGGTGTCTCCCACCGATCAATTCCTGCTCTTCTCCAAATCCCACAACTTCACTTTGCGGCCCGAGATGTTCTTATTCATACTAGTAAGACACTTAGAATGCAAGCATCGCAATACATACAGTACAGTAGCTTCATGCTATAATATTACTTTCAGAAAGTTCTGAATGACTCAACTGTGAATTTACAATAACATGCAAATCCCATAATTTACTTGTAAGGACAATTTCCAAATTGTCTTTCAAATTAGTTCCTGTATCATAACAATCACATGTTGTGGAGTATGCTGAGGTATACCCTCTAGGAGAAGGGAACTATAAACACACCGGCAGGATGTGTAGCTCTGTAACATGAGCATGGTCTCTCTATGTTAAGCTCCACGCTCATCTGAGCAAGATTAGCCTTGCACAATAACCCTGTTAGTGGGATAATCAACATAAGCCTCCCGCTAAAACAATATCAAGTCATTAGCGAAGGAGTTGACTTTACAGTTAGAAAGCTATGCTTATGATGTACAAGGGCTCAATGGCACAATGGTGTGAGGAATGGTCAACAGCAGCTAGGGTTCCAGGCTCCACAAACACACATACATGCACACACACCCTTCCCTCCGAAGTGTACATAGTGGTCCGGGCCTTGGCCCCTGTAGTGATGAATCAGACAGAGAGACCGTTGACTGAAGAAGAGGTAAGGTGGGCGTCAGAGGTGAAACAATCCCATCTAAATGTCCCCAGTCTTTCAGCTGGCTGTGGCATTACAGCTCATATGGGAGATTTGTCCCGGGTGCGAGCTAACGTAGGGCGCTGCTTTTTTCTATCACACCCTCCCAGCCATACTTTGACGTTGAGGTGTTGTGAAAGGGACGAGCCCGTGTCTGCCTCGGCTGCATAGTCTCTTCATAGTAAAAACAAGAGCGGAGACGCTGTTTGCCTGCTGCTAACCTATTGTAACAATTAATTGTCCTCCACCATGAAATCGAGAAGGCAACTGTGGATCGGTCTCCATCCGTTCGTCTGTTTATCTGTTCATCTGTTCGTCTGTTCATTTGTTTGTATGTTAGTCACACGCAATTATCTCAGACAGAACTCGCCTGATTTTGACAAAACTTGGGTGAATGATGCATCTTGCCATAGAGATCCAGCATTTATAAAACGACACGGCGGAAGCTATAGTAAATACAGTAACTGACATTTGTGAGTCAAACCAGAGAGGATGAGGTGAAGTGAGAGGGATAACTGGGCCCAAAATCTATCTTCTCCAGCAAGTGGCGTTTTGTTGTTGTTGTGTGTTTGTATGGAGGTCAATGAGAGAGTTGAATTTGTTTAAGAAAACATTGAATGGCTTATTTGTAACATGTGGCTTATTTGATCAAATATCATTTTTGTAATACTTAAGTTGTTACTAGTATACTGATGCTATGTTATGCTGGCCCAGTTGAACGTTATGTCATCAGGCGAAAGCGCGGACGGAAGCGCGCCCGTCTCAAATGTAACATTCATCTGCACAACTCGGGCATGTTTTCAACAAGGCAGAATGGTACATCGTCCAAAAACAGGCTCTAACCAATAGTGCAAAAAAGGTATTTCGTGAACATTAGGTAGGTAAAGAAATAAAACAACAGTAAAAAGACAGGCTATATACAGTAGCGAGGCTATAAAAGTAGCGAGGCTACATACAGACACCAGTTAGTCAGGCTGATTGAGGTAGTATGTACATGTAGATATGGTTAAAGTGACTATGCATATATGATGAACAGAGAGTAGCAGTAGCGTAAAAGAGGGGTTGGCGGGTGGTGGGTGGGACACAATGCATATAGCCCGGTTAGCCAATGTGCGGGAGCACTGGTTGGTCGGCCCAACTGAGGTAGTATGTACATGAATGTATAGTTAAAGTGACTATGCATATATGATAAACAGAGAGTAGCAGCAGCGTAAAAAGAGGGGTTGGGGGGGGCACATAATGCAAATAGTCCAGGTAGCCATTTAATTACCTGTTCGGGAGTCTTATGGCTTGGGGGTAAAAACTGTTGAGAAGCCTTTTTGTCCTAGACTTGGCACTCCGGTACCGCTTGCCATGCGATAGTAGAGAGAACAATCTATGACTGGGGTGGCTGGGGTCTTTGACAATTTTTTGGGCCTTCCCCTGACTCTGCCTGGTGTAGAGGTCCTGGATGGCAGGCAGCTTAGCCCCAGTGATGTACTGGACCGTACACACTACCCTCTGTAAGTGCCTTGCGGTCCGAGGCCGAGCAATTGCCGTACCAGGCAGTGATGCACCCAGTCAGGATCCTCTCGATGTTGCAGCTGTAGAACCTTTTGGGGATCTCAGGATCCATGCCAAATCTTTTTAGTTTCCCGAGGGGGAATAGGCTTTGTTGTGCCCTCTCCCGACTGTCTACATTAAGCCGGTGCATAACACTTCTACATGGGTGCCCGGGCAAAATGAATGGAACCCCCTCAGTCTGAGTACCAGTCTCTTTAACTAACATTCCATTCCTTGCCACTAGATCCTGGTCATTGCCAAAGAGACTGGCATTTCGGCAATCTCAACTTTAAATATGCACTGGATTTAGGGTAAGAGTTCCTTATTGGTTGTTGGAAATAACATTTTCCATGACAACATGTGCAGACTCGAAAATATAATTTGAATTCATAAGAAAGTCAAAAACAAACATTAACTCTTAGCTAGACAAGTGGCGGCATGTAGCCTGTGGTGACAGGTACGGTAGCCTAACGGTTAGCGTTGGACACAACCCTTGCTCCAGGGGATCTGTACTACTTTGGCTGACCCTGTAAAACTACTACATTCACTCCGCCTATCCAGCGTATGTGACAATAAAACATGTTTTTGCATTTTGAGGCTTGAAATCAAAACAAAGACATTTTGTGGTTGGAATTGAAGTATGTATTTACTTTGAGAATGTATATCTGAGCGAGCAATTTTATTTTATTCTTTATCTAACTAGGCAAGTCAGTTAAGAACAAATTCTTATTTACAATGACGGCCGAATGGGGCAAAACGACAGGTTTCAGGAATTTGAACTAACAACATTTTGGTAACTGGCCCAATGTTCTAACCACTAGGCTACCTGCCACCCCAGATGGAAAGTTTCATCTGGACAGACAAAAAAAAAGGTTGTTTAGCAAGAGGATACCAACAGTGTTCTGTGGAGATAAAAAAGCTAGTTCCAATTGGATGATAGCAATGAGGGTCATCGAATCAGGATAAAATCCTCTGTTCTCCTCAAGCTCATTAATGATAGAATGTTCATGTTTGAAGATGGCAGAAAGGCCAGTCTCTTTGGCACATTATATGGAGTACAGGGGGGTTATTAGCTAAGGAGACTGGTTCAGGCTAACTGCCTTCCATTTTCTCATTTTGTATTTGTATTATTATTTATTTTTTACCCTGTTTTCTCCCCAAATGTATGGTATCCAATTGGTAGTTACAGTCTTGTCTCATCGCTGCAACTCCGAAACACAACCCAACCAAGCCACACTGCTTCTTGACACAATGCCCACTTAACCCGGACGCACCAATGTGTTGGAGGAAACACCGTGCACTTGGCGAACCGTGTCAGCGTGGACTGCGCCTGGCCCGCTACAGGAGTCACTAGTGCGAGATGGAACAAGGACATCCCTGCCGGCCAAACCCTCCCCTAACCCGGACGACGCTGGGCCAGTTGTGCGGCTGGCTGCAACAGAGCCTGGACTCGAACCCAGAATCTCTAATGGCACAGCTAGCACTGCTAGCATTGTCAGAGTGGCCACTTGAGTATCTGGTCAATACAATGGATAATCTGTGGTCACACACGATAACTGAAATTGGCCCAATCATTTGTGTGGGACAACATGTTAACTGTTGCCTGGTTTCCAATGTTTTGAATTGTTCTAATTATCTTTTAGGTGCTAACTAATGTTTCAGGGCCATGTTCTCTCGCTGCCCATTTCCTAATAAAGGATAGCGACAGGTATGCATCTGAGGACACGGTTAGCTGGATAGATGCAGATGACTGCTCTGTACGGGAGACTGGCTAGGGAACCCTGCGTGTACTTCCTGATTATCTACACAGTGAGCTACAGCAAACCTGATACAGCCTCCATGGGTGACATGCATATAACAGGTTCTCTTAAAAGAAAGCAAGAGAGAGAGGGGGGGGGGAGAGACAGAGAGAGAGAGAGGAAGAGAGCAAGAGAGCGAGAGCGCGAGAGAGAGGGGGGGGAGAGAGGGAGAGAGAGAGACAGAGAGAGAGAGAGGAAGAGAGCAAGAGAGCGAGAGCAAGAGAGAGAGAGAGAGGGGGGGAGGAGTCAGGGACAGGTGTAGGGATAAAGATAAAACAGAGTGAGTGGGTAGACAGGCAGGTGTACAGAGATGGAGTGAGTGAAGGGATAAAAGAGAGAAAGAGAGAACAAGGGACGGTGAGAGGACAGGTGCATAGTAAGATTAAAGCGGGTGGGCAAGACGTGACCGCTCTCTTAAAACTAATTGGAGCACAGGTGTGCAAAGAGACAAACTGACACAGATAAGTCAGCTCTGTTTAGAGGGACGGAGGGAGAGATAGACAAATGGAGGCAGAGAGAACGGAAGAGAAAACAGACGTAAACATCTCTCTCTCTCTCTCTCTCTCTCTCTCGTTAACAAACTATAGTTTTGGCAAGTCGGTTAGGACATCTAATTTGTGCATGACACAAGTAATTTTTCCAACAATTCTTTACAGACAGATTATTTCACTTATCATTCAGTGTTTCACAATTCCAGTGGGTCAGAAGTTCACATACACTAGGTTGACTGTGCCAATTGTTTTTGGACAATTTGAGCCTGAACCCACAAATGCTGATGCTCCAGATACTCAACTAGTCTAAAGAAGGCCAGTTGTATTGCTTCTTTAAATCAGCACAACAGTTATCATAATTGCAAAATGGTTTTCCAATGATCAAATAGCCTTTTAAAATGATTAACTTGGATTAGCTAACACAACGTGCCATTGGAACACAGGAGTGATGGTTGCTGATAATGGGCCTCTGTACGCCTATGTAGATATTCCATTAAAGATCAGCCGTTTCCAGCTACAATAGTCATTTACAACATTAACAATGTCTACACTGTATTTCTGATCAATTTAATGTTATTTTATTAGACAAAGAATGGCTTTTCTTTCAAAAACAAGGACATTTCTAAGTGACCACATACGTTTGAACGGTAGTGTATATATATTAACAACCTGTTCCATACATGTTGAGAATGCTGTATCATGTTTCCTAAAACATTTGCAAAATGTTCCATAAACATTTGCAAACCAAGTAGTATACGCTAGTGGTGTGCCAAGCCCGCTCTCCTTCTCTCAGCTCACAACCTTTTCAACTTTAACTAAGTTTTATATTTATTCCCGAAGCCTGGCTCATTTCACGTCTCCTTATCAACATAAATTCATCTTTGAAACTAACCCTAACCCCCAGACAACAAGGTAATGGGCCACAATCTAGCTCAGTTCAATTCAACCCATTTTAATGGATGCAGACAAAGAGACAGTTAGGTGAAAGACAAATGCAGGCAACAAAATGCACTTTCCCTCAAGGATCTTATTCCATATTCCTGATTGGGCGGCAATATTGGGCGGCAATATACTGGGCCATTGTTACCAAATGGAAGAAGTACACAACTACAGAAATACTAGTATAAATCTTTACAAGGTGCAAAATTGGACAGGGCATCCATTTTGGGAAGTGTCCGCTCAGGGCCAAATTGCTCTGGAGGAAGTGAGAAAACAAAACATGGCATGAAAATAGCCATTGTGCGTGGGCTTGGAGCGGCTCACTTCAGATGGAGGGAGAGGGATGGAATGAGAGAGAGAGGAGGGTGGAGCGTGGAGAGTAGAGGGTGAGAGAAAAAGAGAGAGGGAGATAAGGGCTCTCTTTCCTGTCTGCTCAACAGTCAGTTATTGGACGGCTAAGCAACCTCTCAGGCCAGAGAGAGAAAGAGAGAGAGAGAAAGAGAGAAAAAGATGACGGGGGAGAGAGAGAGGAGAGAAAAGAGAGGGTGGACCAGAAGACTAGAAAAACTCATACATACATCTGACCCACATTTAGTAGACACAATAAACATGACAGTTCTAACATGAGGGAGACAAGCACACATGGCAATGCCTACAGTAAGACAAGACCAACTCTGTCATTTTTCCGTACCTAGCAGCAGTCTGCCGTCTGAAGTCAATCACTAATTAAAGTAGAAAATATTAGCCTCTATGATGTAACGACTCCATTTTCCTACTCCCTTCCTATAGGCAGAAACTCAAACACGAGGTACCCGTGCTAAGGACTATTCGCTGGTCTGACCAATCGGAATCCACGCTTCAAGATTGTTTTGATTACACGGACTGGGATATGTTTCGGGTAGCCTCTGAAAATAACATTGACGAATACACTGATCCGGTGACTGAGTTTACCAGGAATTGTATAGGAGATACCCACTGTAACTATTAAAACCTACCCTAACCAGAAACCATGGATAGATGCCAGCATTCGCGCAAAACTGAAAGCACAAACCATCGCATTTAATCAAGGCAAGGTGACTGGGAATATGGCAGAATACAAACAGTGGAGTTATTCCCTCTGTCGCAGACACCGACGTCTTGCTTCCGAACAAGCAAAACACCTTCTTCGCCCCACTTTGAGGATAACACATTGCCACCGACGCGGGGCCGCTAACAAGGACTGTGGGCTCTCCTTCTCCGTGGCCGACGTGAGTAAGACATTTAAGCGTGTTAACCCTCGCAAGGCTGCCGGCCCAGACGGTATCCCTAGCCGCGTCCTTGAAAGCATGCACAGACCAGTTGGCTGGAGTGTTTACGGACATATTCAATCTTTCCCTATCCCAGTCTGCTCTCCCCACATGCTTCAAAATGTCCACTATTGTTCCTGTACCCAAAAAGCAAAAGTAACTGAACTAAATGACTATCGGCTCAGCATTCAACAACATAGTACCCTCCAAGCTCATCATTAAGCTCGAGACCCTGGGCCTGAACCCCGCCCTGTGCAACTGGGTCCTGTACTTCCTGACTGGCCACCCCCAGGTGGTGAAGGTAGGAAACAACACCTCCACTTCACTGATCCTCAACACTGGAGCCCCACAAGGATGCGTGCTCAGCCCCCTCCTGTACTCCCTGTTCACCCATGACTGCTTGGCCATGCACGCCTACAACTCAATCATCAAGTTTGCAGACGACACAACAGTAGTAGGCCTGATTACCAACAATGATGAGACAGCCTACAGGGAGGAGGTGAGGGCCCTGGGAGTGTGGTGCCAGGAAAGTAACCTCTCACCCAACATCAACAAAACAAAGGAGCTGATTGTGGACTTCAAGAAACAGCAGAGGGAGCACCCCCCTATCCACATTGACGGGACCGCAGTGGGGAAGGTGGAGCTTCATGTTCCTCGGCATACACATCACTGACAGACTGAAATGGTCCACCTACATAGACTGTGGTGAAGAAGGCAAAAATTGTCTTGACACCTAAAACCCTCACAAACTTTTACAGATGCACAATTGAAAGCATCCTGTCGGGCTGTTTCACCACCTGTACGGCAACTGCACCGCCCACAACCGCAGGGCTCTCCAGAGGGTGGTGCGGTCCGCCCAACGCATCACTGGGGGCAAACTACCTGCCCTCCAGGGCACCGACAGCACCCGATATCACAGGAAGGCCAAAAAGATCATCAAGGACAACAACCACCCGAGCCACTGCCTGTTCACCCCACTTTCATCCAGAAGGTGTGGTCAGTACAGGTGCATCAAAGCTGGGACCAAGAAACTGAAAAACATCTTCTATCTCAAGGCCATCAGACTGTTAAATAGCCATCATTAGCCCATTAGAGGCTGCTGCCCTATATATATAGTCTTGAAATCACTGGCCACATTAATAATGGAACATTAGTCACTTTAATAATGTTTACATGTTTTGCATTACTCATCTCATATGTATATACTGTATTATATCCTATTCTACTGTATCTTAGTCTTTGCAGCTCTGACATTGCTCGTCCAAATATTTTTTATTCCATTCCGTTACTTTAGATTTGTGTGTATTGTGTCTATTGTTGTGTAATTGTTAGATATTACATGTTAGATACTACTGCACTGTTGGAGCTAGAAACACAAGCATTTCAATACACCTGCAATATCATCTGCTGAACACGTGTATGTGACTAATAAAATTTGATTTGATTTGATTTCATGTTTGGAGATAACAATATCTGATATAGTACAGTGGCCCATTAATGGCTTGTATCACAAAAATGTGAGTGATATCGATATAGACTTCCATATCGGTACCCTTCACTTCCACCAACCCAAACTCCCATCCTACCTGCTTGCTCTCCTCCTCCTCCACCTCCTCCTCTGAGCTCTCGCTCTCCCCCTCTTCCTCC
The DNA here is from genome assembly GCF_002021735.2 of Oncorhynchus kisutch. Classification (NCBI taxonomy): domain Eukaryota; kingdom Metazoa; phylum Chordata; class Actinopteri; order Salmoniformes; family Salmonidae; genus Oncorhynchus; species Oncorhynchus kisutch. The sequence continues at coordinate 70,588,831 of NC_034184.2, forward strand.
TCATCCTCGTCCTCAGGGAACTCCACGTCCGACTCGCCAGGAGCGATGGGCACGCTGATGGTCAGGTTGGGGTTGGTCATGTAGCTGTCGTCCACCTCCGGGACCATAATCTTCTCCCCGTGGCGTCCAATCCCTCCCGCCACCGCCACCACTGTCCCGTTGCCCACCTCCCCAAGCGGAGCACTGTGGCTCAGCCTCTTGAGCTTCAGCATGGCCTCGGCTTCTTTGCTCTTCTGCCGCCGCCGCTTGAAGTTGCCATTGAAGAAGTCGCAGATCTGCAACGAAGTAATGAACTGCGTTTAGAAGATTAACTTATTTTTTTTGCATGTTATTTTTGGGGGTTTTGTGATTAGTTTGTTTGTTTGGTTGATATTGGTTGTTTCATTTTTACTCGTAGCCCATACTACATTTCATGCTGTATCTTATTTTGAATCTATGCTAAATAGTAAAAAAAAAGTAGAGAATGAAAATGTAATTAAACAATGAATAGCTGTTTAAAATCAAGTGCCCAACCTGGCTTCGGAGCCAGCCCATGCCGCTTTTGATGCGGCCAATGGCAATCTGTAGGTTGTTCATCTCGCCATCATCGTCGGGTGCCGAGAGGTTGTCCGAGCTGAATGAGCTAAGCAGCAAGGCTAGGAAAAGGTTGAGCACCTGGGAGGAAGAGAGAGGGAGAGGTGTGTTAATAAAGCCTGGGAGGAGAGAGAGGGAGAGGTGTGTTAATAAAGCCTGGGAGGAGAGAGAAGGAGAGGTGTGTTAATAAAGCCTGGGAGGAGAGAGAAGGAGAGGAGTTTTAATAAAGCCTGGGAGGAGAGAGAAGGAGAGGAGTTTTAATAAAGCCTGGGAGGAGAGAGAAGGAGAGGAGTTTTAATAAAGCCTGGGAGGAGAGAGAGGGAGAGGTGTGTTAATAAAGCCTGGGAGGAGAGAGAGGGAGAGGTGTGTTAATAAAGCCTGGGAGGAAGAGAGAGGAAGAGGTGTGTTAATAAAGCCTGGGAGGAGAGAGAGGGAGAGGTGTGTTAATAAAGCCTGGGAGGAAGAGAGAGGGAGAGGTGTGTTAATAAAGCCTGGGAGGAAGAGAGAGGGAGAGGTGTGTTAATAAAGCCTGGGAGGAGAGAGAGGGAGAGGTGTGTTAATAAAGCCTGGGAGGAAGAGAGAGGGAGAGGTGTGTTAATAAAGCCTGGGAGGAGAGAGAGGGAGAGGAGTTTTAATAAAGCCTGGGAGGAGAGAGAAGGAGAGGAGTTTTAATAAAGCCTGGGAGGAGAGAGAAGGAGAGGAGTTTTAATAAAGCCTGGGAGGAGAGAGAGGGAGAGGAGTTTTAATAAAGCCTGGGAGGAGAGAGAAGGAGAGGAGTTTTAATAAAGCCTGGGAGGAGAGAGAAGGAGAGGAGTTTTAATAAAGCCTGGGAGGAGAGAGAAGGAGAGGAGTTTTAATAAAGCCTGGGAGGAGAGAGAGGGAGAGGAGTTTTAATAAAGCCTGGGAGGAGAGAGAAGGAGAGGAGTTTTAATAAAGCCTGGGAGGAGAGAGAAGGAGAGGAGTTTTAATAAAGCCTGGGAGGAGAGAGAAGGAGAGGAGTTTTAATAAAGCCTGGGAGGAGAGAGAAGGAGAGGAGTTTTAATAAAGCCTGGGAGGAGAGAGAGGGAGAGGAGTTTTAATAAAGCCTGGGAGGAGAGAGAGGGAGAGGAGTTTTAATAAAGCCTGGGAGGAGAGAGAAGGAGAGGAGTTTTAATAAAGCCTGGGAGGAGAGAGGGAGAGGAGTTTTAATAAAGCCTGGGAAGAGAGAGAAGGAGAGGAGTTTTAATAAAGCCTGGGAGGAGAGAGAAGGAGAGGAGTTTTAATAAAGCCTGGGAGGAGAGAGAAGGAGAGGAGTTTTAATAAAGCCTGGGAGGAGAGAGAGGGAGAGGAGTTTTAATAAAGCCTGGGAGGAGAGAGAAGGAGAGGAGTTTTAATAAAGCCTGGGAGGAGAGAGAAGGAGAGGAGTTTTAATAAAGCCTGGGAGGAGAGAGAAGGAGAGGAGTTTTAATAAAGCTTTATTGGACAATTAAGATGTTATTACTTTCACATTGATTAAAAAGTTAGTGACAAACAACATCTTACAGTGACCAGACTGCTAGATCAAATAGCTATAAAAACCTAGCCGGCAGGTCTGGTCCCTGTAAGCGGCAGAGTGTGGACGGAGAAGGGCCCTGATGTGTAACACTAGGAATGTAAACAGCAGGTGTGATTTGGGCCTGGTTTTAAATGTCAGCCTCCAACGGGAACAGAAGCTCTCCATGTCCATGTTAAACAAGAGAACCTGCTCCTCTGGGCTGTAGGTCTGTGTGTGTTTAGTGTGTGTGTTTAGTGTGTGTGTGTGGGGGGGTGGGGTGTATCTGTCCGCGTGCCTCCATGCTTGCGTGCCTGCCTGCCTGAATTTGCACATGGCAACCATAGCCCCTTAGACACAGGGCCACTTTTCCTCGGTTTTGTAAATGTCAACCGTGCATGCAGTTTCATGATGGAATTTCATTACCATCGTGTAATGATTGCAAACATAATTTTGTAGTCAAATTTAGATTTTTTTCCCACATCCTAACACGAGCTTCATAAATGAAACACTCTGATTTAATAGGGCCTATAATAACGAAACATCCTAGACCAAAAATGCATGTTTTGGGTTTACCTGAGACGCTTCTCTCTGTGTTTCTCCAAAGGCTTATTAATGTTGTACCAACGCATCAATCAAATCAATCCAAATCAACGAATTGTCATGTCATTCATCTGTTTCTTGGTAACCATCCATGTAGTATATCTTTGCAGCCAGCGTCAATCAAAATTGACAATGTTCTATGGTTCTGAGATTTCACACTACTTCTGGCAAAGGGAAAAAAAAAACATGTTATGTGGGAGTGTCTAGCGTGTCCCCATATTACCCAGGGGAACAAACCATACGTGTATGTGTGTATGTGTGCATGCGTGCATGTATGTGTGTGCATGTGTGTGTTTGAGGATGGAAGTTGGAGGCGACACAGCCCTGGACACCCTGTGCTGGTCTAGCCACACTTGGTGCCCGGCTGCGACAGGTGTAATTAGGTGTCTGGCTTTTCTATTTTCTGCCCCACTACACTTGTCCTACAAACACACCACCACCCCCATCCCATGCTGCCATCTCAGAGAGTGATAGAGCAAAACACCATAGGGTCCGCTGAATAACCATCTTCATTCAATTGTTTGAGATCAAAAGAGGTGTCTGAGGGTGTAGGCAGATTTTTGGGACTGGGCTTTACTTACTAACCTTTGCCTGCTTGCCATAGCTGTTTAAAATCACATGATGTCATCAGTGGCTCCTTCTATTGTTATTTTGAAACAATAAAACCTGGTGTTTTCACATATGTTGACGTTGCAGTGGTGCTGGAGATGATCAATTTGATGTTGAACATTTTAGAACGTTCCCTTTTAAGTTTGCAGGCTAAGGTTGACCTTAAAAAATTACGAACACAACAAATCTACACACAACGCTCCCCCATTTCAAGACAGCCTACAGGAGACACATCTCAACACCTCATATATCATCCCACAACAGCACAAGTAACTCAATAGTATAACATAGACTGTTTATGGTCGATGCTGACTCTTGCGTCAACCATGAGTTGCCTCTTAGCGAGCATGACACTGGTGAGATGATTGTGTGTCAAATCCCCACACTCACCTCGCATGATGACACACTACATGGCCAAAAGTATATGGACACCTGCTCATCGAACATCTCATTCCAAAACCATAGCCATTATTATGGAGTTGCTGATATAACAGCCTCCACTCTTCTGGGAAGGCTTTCCACGAGATGTTGGAACATTGCTGTGGGGATTTACTTCTATTCAGTCACAAGAGCATTAGTAAAGTCGGACACTGATGTTGGGCGATTAGGCCTGGCTCGCAGTTAGCGTTCCAATTCATTCCAAAGTTGTTTGATGGGGTTGATGTCAGTACTCTGTGTTGGCCAGTCAAGTTCTTCCACACCAATCTAGACAAACCATTTCTTTATGGACCTCGCTTTGTGCACGGGGACATTGTCACGCAGAAACAGGAAAAAGCCTTCCCAAAACTGTTGCCACAAAGTTGAAAGCACAGAATCACCTAGAATGTCATTATGCTGTAGTGTTAAGATTTCCCTTCACTGGAGCAAGGGGCCTAGCCCGAACCATGAAAAACAGCCCCAGACTATTATTCTTCCTCGACCAAATTTTACAGTTGGACCTATGCATTGGGGCAGGTAGCGTTTTCCTGGCATCCGCCAAACCCAGATTTTTCTGTTGGACTTCCAGATGGTGAAGCGTGATTCATCACTCCAGAGACTGCGTTTCCACTTCTCCAGAGTCCAATGGAGGCTAAATTTACACCACTCCAGCTGACGCTTGGCATTGCGCATGGCGATGTGTGCGGCTGCTCGGCCATGGAAACCCATTTCATGAAGCTCCTGACGAACAATTCTTGTGCTGACTTTGCTTCCAGAGGCAGTTTGGAACTCAGTAGTGAATGTTGCAACGGAGGACAGATGATATTTACACGCTACGTTCTTCAGCAAACGGCTGTCCCATTCTGTGAGATTGTGTGGCCTACCACTTCGCAGCTAAGCCGTTGTTGCTCCTAGACGTTTCCACTGCACAATAACAGCACTTACAGTTGTTAATGTATTATGTATATGTGGCGTAGTTGGCTGGCTCACCCCTCCTCCAATCTCCATCCATCCCAATGGTGTTACAATGAAATCCCCACTAAAGAGTTACCAACGGGTAGTATACAGTATAGTGCTATAACGCTAGGCTAAACCTTATACACTAAGTTAACACGAAGGTTAATCATATAGCTCAAATAGTGGTAGATAATTATATTTCCTAGTCCTATGCTATGTTGGCTATTATACTGAATGTGTCCATTTTAATTTAAATATCAATTTCCATTGCGTGGCTACTATAGCCCATAGGGGAAAAGAACGACAGCCAACTTGGTTACTGGATATATTGTAAAGTGGAATTCTGAATGGGATTAATACGGACTCACAAACACCCTATGGATAGATAGTTTCTTCCCATGGGATGCTCTTTATCTGGTGATAAGTCAGTCAGTCAATCAGCTGTCTATGCAGCTAATGACAGAGAGAGAGGGTATATTGGCTTCCCCTGTAGGAGGAGCACTTGTTCAATGCCAAACGTGTGTGGATGGACACACGCACGCACACATGCACACACACACACACACACACACACACACACACACACACACATTCATGTGCAGCTAATCTTGTGGGGACATACAATTCAATCCCATTCAAAGTCCTATTTTCCTTAACCCCTAACCCTAACCCTTACCCTTAACCTAAACCTTACCATAACCTTAACCCAAAAACCTAACCTAACTCTAAACCTAACCCTAGCTCCTAACCTTAAAACTAACCCTAGCTCCTAACTCTAAACCTAATTCTAACCCTAACACTAATTCTAACGTTAACCTTAACCCTAAACTTTAACCCCCCTCGAAATAGCATTTGACCTTGTGGGGACCAACAAAACGTCCACAGTTGGACCAGGAGTCCCCACAAGTATAGTTATACATATCACACACACACACACACACACACACACACACACACACACACACACACACACACACACACACACACACACACACACACACACACACACACACACACACACACACACACACACACACACACACATTAGACTTCCTCCATCCCAGTGTTTTCTTTAACTTAACTATGCTGTAATTATGTTAATCATGTAAGGGCCCTCTTGTTGGCTCTTTAATAATTCTAAGTGTGGTGCCACACTTAGCCAAATTGACTGGGAGGTGTGTCCACGGCGAGATGACGGTCGATGACTGAGTCGAGATCAAATGGTTAATCTGGCTTCCTCTAACTGTCTAATTACATGTGATGAAATACTGTAGATGCAGTAGGTCAGCTGGATTCTACAGTACTGGACTGTATGCTATTATTCCTGTATCTCCAAGCATAATGTCATGAGAGCTACATAATATACAGTGCATTCGGAAAGTGTTCAGACCCCTTGACTTTTTCCACATTTTGTTATGTTACAGCCTTATTCTAAAATTGATTCAATTATTTATTTTTCCCCATCCATCTACACACAATACCCCATAATGACGAAGTGAAACCAGGTTTTTAGAATTTTGGCAAATGTATTACCAATAAAAAACAGAAATACCTCCTTTACATAAGTATTCAGACCCTGAGCTCACATCCTCCTTGAGATGTTTCTACAACTTCATTGGATTCCACCAGTGGTAAATTCAATTGATTGCACATTATTTGGAAAGGCCCACACCTGTCTATATAAGGTCCCATAGTTGACAGTGCATGTCAGAGTAAAAACCAAGCCATGAGGTCAAAGGAATTGTCATTTGAGCTCCGAGACAGGATTGTGTCGAGGCACAGATTTGGGGAAGGGTACCAAAAATGTCTGCAGCATTGAAGTCCCCCAAGAACACAGTGGCCTCCATCATTCTTAAATGGAAGAAGTTTGGAACCACCAAGACTCTTCCTAGAGCTGGCCGCCCGGCCAAACTGAGCAATTGGGGGACAAGTGCCTTGGTCAGGGAGGTGACCAAGAACCCGATGGTCAGTCTGACTGAGTTCTAGAGTTCCTCTGTGGAGATGGGAGAATGATAAAATAATGTATATGTTGAAAGATAATGATAAAATAATTCCACTCTGAAACGTTCTAATTGTATGAAATTGATTATAATCATAAAATTATTATCTGATGATGTGTGTAGTTTTAGTCAGAATTGGATTAAACAATGTATCTGTATAGTGGAAAAACACAGACTGTCTGAGTAAGGCGTAGTTTAGGATTTGAACTTGAATGTGTGTGCCGAAGAAAAAAAACGAGAACAGTTCAACAGTTCAAGGACCGACCTGGCTAGGCCTCTGAGGAACTTATGATAGCATAGGGAGTACTTCTCAAGGTTTCCCTAATCTCGGGGGAATGGAACTGTCGGCTGGGTAGTGATACACAGTGGTGAGAACTATGGAGAAGGATAAAACTCACCTACTGTTTGTGTGGAAGTATGTGCGTAGGATACCTACTGTTTGTGTGGAAGTATGTGCTTAGAATACCTACTGTTTGTGTGGAAGTATGTGCTTAGAATACCTACCGTTTGTGTGGAAGTATGTGCTTAGAATACCTACTGTTTGTGTGGAAGTATGTGCTTAGAATACCTACTGTTTGTGTGGTATGTATGTGTATGTGCGCAGCTGTAAAATGGATGTCTTTGTATAATGGACTTTAGAACGTTCTCTGAATAAACGGTACTAATCTTTTGCATAAGCTGAGTCTTTGCCTAATTATTAATACACCCATGGTCATACAAACCTCGGGGATTGGTCAAAGCTATTGATTGATAGTTATTATCATTGGGATTGAATATCCTCATGACAGAGAACCTTCTAGTAGGACAACCATCTCTGCTGCACTCCATCTTTACGGTAGAGTGGCCAGATGAAAGCCACTCCTCAGTAAAAGGCACATCACAACCCACTTAGAATTTGCCAAAAGGCACCTAAAGACTCTCAGACAATGATAAACAAGATTTTCTGGCCTGTGAAACCAAGATGGCCTGAATGCCAAGCGTCACATCTGGAGGAAACCTAGCACCATCCCTACGGTGAAGAATGGTGGTAGCAGCATCATGCTGTGGGGATGTTTTTCAGCGGCAAACCTGCTCCAGAGCGCTCAGGACCTCAGACTGGGGAAAAGTTTCACCTTCCAACAGGACAACAACCCTAAACACATAGCAAGACAACACAGGAGTGGCTTTGGGACAAGTCTCTGAATGCCCTTGAGTGGCCCAGCCAGAGCCCGAACTTGAACCCGATCGAACGTCTCTGGAGAGACCTGAAAATAGCTGTGCAGCTGAGAAGAATGGAAGAAACTCCCCAAATACAGGTGTGCCAAGTTTGTAGCGTCATACCCTGTAATTGCCGCCAAAGGTGCATCAATAAAGTACTGAGTAAAGAGTCTGATTACTCATGTAAAGGTAATATTTCATTTTTATTTTTAATAGAAATGCTAAAATTTCAAAAAATCTGTTTTTGCTTTGTCATTATAGGGTATTGTGTGTAGATTGACAAGGAAAAAAATATTTAATCCATTTTAGAATAAGGCTGTAATGTAACAAAATGTGGAAAAAGTCAAGGGGTCTGAATACTTTCTGAGTACACAGTACTGGGCCTTGTACAGGTGCTTCATGAGTTACACACACACAAAAATACAAAAAAAGGCATATATAGTACACATACTGTACTTGTGCACACACACACACACACACGCAGATATTATAGATTTTTTTTTACCAATTTGCATTTGACCTTTCACTTGAGGGCTTTTACCATGCTGTGGCTAATATTTTTCTCTGACATAACATCAGTCAAACCATTAGCAGTCTACCACGTTATGGTGTCATTTCTAAAAACATAAAAGGCAGCAAATCAATTAGAAACTGGGGGGAATTCATGTTTTGGCGTCAACTCTGCTATTACAGCAGTGACATATTTTGTCACATGTAGCCAGGTCAATGACAGGTCAATGACAGGTCAATGTCACCACATCCCTGGTGGTGAACATCACCTCATGGCATAAGGGACCAGAATAAACTGTGCCAATAGGTCAATAACAACAAATCCCTTCCCTGAGAAAATCTGACGCTCAACATTGGGACTGGTGCATCCGTATTCACATGGATTCATTTACATGCTTTTGGATTCTCCTGCAGTGTTGGTGTGAGTGTGGTGGGGTGTGTGTGTGTGTGTTTGTGTAATTTTGTATGACACACACACACACACACACACACACACACACACACACACACACACACACACACACACACACACACACACACACACACACACACACACACACACACTGAACCAACTTCCCACCCATCATGTCAAGGTACTGCACTCATAACAACAACAAAAAAACGTGTTTTTGCCTTTCCGAGCCAAGGCCTGTGTAAAGGATGTCGTGGAAATGTCCTTAATTACCAAATGATGAGAGAGCAAATCACACGAGTCAGAGTTATGCTTAATCTTCACCTTTAATAATAATTAAGCTTTTGCAATAGCATTTTGACTTTCAACAGTTCAGTATCTCTAATGAAAAGTTGAGAGTGCTCTACATAATGGCAAATGGGATCCTTTATAGCAAAGATCCACCCCCTTCTAGACGACATGACAAAACACAGGTCTTAGGAACTTACACAAAGAAAAAACCTTACTTCAGAGAGAATATCCCCTAGTCAGACAGAGTGGGCTATAAATTATCGTTCAGTTTGGTCTCCTAAACAAAGCTCTTATCTCGTCCTTGGTACAAAATGGTACCAAGACATTACCCCCACCCTATGATATATATCAAATTGTCATTTAGATAGAACCAATTCTAAATACAACCAATCCTGGACAAACTCACGGAGAGGAGAGTGACCCTATAGGTCAACAAAGAGGGAGCATAGAATGATTCCAGACACTGCCACCCTCCTTTCCCCGATGAGAAAAGTAGGGAGTGACTGGCACACAGAAAATATATGTTTACACATGATGACCCCTTGACCTCTCCCCTCTCTGCGGCCCATGCAACTTAGTCTTGACATAGAACAGATAACTGCCAATGGCCACCTCTATAGTACGACAAAAGACATTCTTATGAGAAATAACTCATAAGCATATCATGAAAATAAAACATCTTATCTATGTTACTCAACTAATTCTGATTATTCCCCCACAAGGATTAAACCCAGCGTTTCAAATAAATCACCTTTAACAGTCAACAGCCACAGCTTCATTAGGAAATGCATCGCCGACATTGTCCCCACATTGAAGGTTCACTGATTTCCCATTCAAAAGCCCTGGATTAACACTGAGGTTGGGACAGGGCTACTGCTCACAGGGCTATCACAGAAAACCCTGAGGCTACGGCTGAGGACAGGAACAAGTTAAAGAAGTCCCACTACTACTTCCGCAGAGTCGTCAAACTAGCAAAAGGACAATACAGGAATAAGGTGAAATCATATTACAAAGGCTCTGACACCCACTGCATGTGGCAGGGACTACAGTCCATTACGGATTATAGAGGAAGACCCTGCTGTGATCTGCCCAACGATGCCTCTCTACCAGACCAACTCAATGCATTTTATGCACACTTCGACAATAACAACACCATGCCGTGCGAGAGGGCTCCCACCGACCCAGAGGACTGGGTGATCTCACTCTCAAATGCCGACGTGAGAAAAGTCTTTAATCAGGTCAACACTCACAAGGCCACGGGGCTGAACGGTATTCCAGGGTGTGTTCTCAGAGCATGCGCAGATCAGCTAACAGGCTTATTCACAACCATTTTTAACCTCTCCTTGTCCCAGTTTGTAATCCCCACATGTTTTAAGCTGACCACCATCACTCCTGTTCCCAAAAACTCTAAGGCTTCATGCCACAATGACTAAAACCCTGTAGCACTCACATCTGTAATCATTAAGTAATTTGAAAGCCTAGTTATGGCACACATCAACCCAGACACCCTAGACCCACTCCAATTTGCACACAGCTCCAACAGACGCAATCTCAATTTCACTCCACCCTGCCCTCCCCCACCTAGATAACAGGAATACCTATGTGACAATGCTGTTCATTGACAGTTCAGCGTTCAACACCATATTCCCCTTCAAGCTCGTCACAAAGCATAGGACCTTGGGACTGAACACCTCCCTCTGCAACTGGATCCTGGACTTCCTGACGGGCTGGCCCCAGGTGGTGAGGATAGGTAACATCACCTCTGCCACGTTGACTCTCAACACGGGGGCCACACAAGACTGCGCGCTTTGCTTACTCCCCTCCTGTACTCCCTGTTTACCCACAACTGTGTGGCCCGGCACGACGCCAACACCATTATCAAGTTTGCTGATGAGAAAGCATACAGGGAGGAGGTCAGTGACCTGGCAGTGTTTTTGTATTTATTAAGGATCCCCATTAGTTCCTGCCAAGGCAGCAGCTACTCTTCCTGAGGTCCAGCAACATTAAGGCAGTTACAAATAATTTAACATTTTAGATGACATTACATTTCATAACACCTTTCACAACACGTTAAGTGTGTTCCTTCAGACCACTACTCTACTAACTCATATCTACAATACAAAATCCATGTGTACGTGTGTGTAGACTGTGTGTCTTATCATGTGTATGTGTGTCTGTGTGTGTCTCTTCACAGTCCCCACTGTTCCATAAGGTATATTTTTATATTTTGTATCTGATTCTACTGCTTAAATCAGTCACCTGATGTGGTATAGAGTTCCATGTAGTCATGACTCTATGTAGTACTGTACGCCTCCCACAGTCCCATGTACGCCTCCCACAGTCCCATGTACGCCTCCCACAGTCCCATGGACACCTCCCATAGTCCCATGTACGCCTCCCACAGTCCCATGTACGCCTCCCACAGTCCCATGTACACCTCCCATAGTCCCATGTACGCCTCCCATAGTCCCATGTACGCCTCCCACAGTCCCATGTACGCCTCCCACAGTCCCATGGATACCTCCCATAGTCCCATGTACGCCTCCCACAGTCCCATGGATACCTCCCATAGTCCCATGTACGCCTCCCACAGTCCCATGGATACCTCCCATAGTCCCATGTACGCCTCCCACAGTCCCATGGATACCTCCCATAGTCCCATGTACGCCTCCCACAGTCCCATGGATACCTCCCATAGTCCCATGTACGCCTCCCACAGTCCCATGGATATCTCCCATAGTCCCATGTACGCCTCTCACAGTCCCATGTACGCCTCCCACAGTCCCATGGATACCTCCCATAGTCCCATGTACGCCTCCCACAGTCCCATGTACGCCTCCCACAGTCCCATGTACGCCTCCCACAGTCCCATGTACGCCTCCCACAGTCCCATGGATACCTCCCATAGTCCCATGTACGCCTCCCACAGTCCCATGTACACCTCCCACAGTCCCATGTACGCCTCCCACAGTCCCATGTACACCTCCCATAGTCCCATGTACGCCTCCCACAGTCCCATGGACACCTCCCATAGTCCCATGGACACCTCCCACAGTCCCATGTATGCCTCCCACAGTCCCATGTACACCTCCCATAGTCCCATGTACGCCTCCCACAGTCCCATGGACACCTCCCATAGTCCCATGTACGCCTCCCATAGTCCCATGTACGCCTCCCACAGTCCCATGTACGCCTCCCACAGTCCCATGTACGCCTCCCACAGTCCCATGTACACCTCCCATAGTCCCATGTACGCCTCCCATAGTCCCATGTACGCCTCCCATAGTCCCATGGACACCTCCCATAGTCCCATGTACGCCTCCCACAGTCCCATGGACACCTCCCATAGTCCCATGTACGCCTCCCACAGTCCCATGGATACCTCCCATAGTCCCATGTATGCCTCCCACAGTCCCATGTACATCTCCCACAGTCCCATGTACACCTCCCATAGTCCCATGTACGCCTCCCACAGTCCCATGTACGCCTCCCACAGTCCCATGTACACCTCCCATAGTCCCATGTACACCTCCCATAGTCCCATGTACGCCTCCCACAGTCCCATGTACGCCTCCCACAGTCCCATGTACGCCTCCCATAGTCCCATGTACGCCTCCCACAGTCCCATGTACACCTCCCATAGTCCCATGTTTACCTCCCACAGTCCCATGTATGCCTCCCACAGTCCCATGTACACCTCCCATAGTCCCATGTACGCCTCCCATAGTCCCATGTACGCCTCCCATAGTCCCATGTACGCCTCCCATAGTCCCATGTACACCTCCCATAGTCCCATGTACGCCTCCCATAGTCCCATGTACGCCTCCCATAGTCCCATGTACGCCTCCCATAGTCCCATGTACGCCTCCCATAGTCCCATGTACGCCTCCCATAGTCCCATGTACACCTCCCACAGTCCCATGTACGCCTCCCATAGTCCCATAATCTTGTGGGGTATGCATGTGTGTCCAAGCTGTGTGCTAGTAGTTTAAACAGACACCTCGGTGCATTCAGTATTTCAACACTTCTTACAAAAGCAAGTAATGATAAAGTCAATCTCTCCTCCATTTTGAACCATGAGATATTTACATGCATATTAGTGTGGTCCCGGGATACAACTTCTCCCTCAACGTCAGAAAGACCCAGGAGCTGATCGTGGACTACAGGAAACTGGTAGGGTGGGCACACTCCCATCCACACTGAGAGGGCTGGAGCGGAAAGGGTTGGGAGGTTCAAGTTCAACGGTGTCCACATCACTAAGGACTTAAAATGGTCCACACACGCGCACAGTCGTGAAGAAGACGCAACAGTGCCTCTTCCCCCTCAGGAGGTTGAAAAGGTTTGACATGGTCCCTCAAATCCTGAAAAAGTTATACAGCTGCACCATTGAGAGCATGTTGACTGGCTGTATCACTGCTCGGTATGGCAACAGCACTGCCCTTGATCGCATGGCGCTACAGAGTGTGGTGCGGACAGCCCAGTACATCACTGGGGCCAAGTTCCCTGCCATCCAGGACCTCTATATCAGGCGGTGTAAAAGGAAGGTCTCGGAAAATTGTTAGACTCCAGCCACCCAAGCCATAGACTGTTGTCTCTGATTCTCACCGCAAGTGATTGACCCTTGTATTTTTTGCTCTGTCTCTATGCATTCTCACAGAACTCTACACACTCACACACACTGACACTCCAACATGCAAATGCACACACACACTTCATTTTCTCACACACACAAAACGTGCACACATGTTTATACTGACTCCACACACACACACACACACACACACACACACACACACACACACACACACACACACACACACACACACACACACACACACACACACACACACACACACACACACACACACACACACACACACACGCACACGCACGCTGCTGCTGCTACTCTGATTATCATATATCCTGATGCCTTGTCCCTTTACATATCTACCCCATCACTCCAGTATCCCTGTACATTGGAAATATGGTATTGTACTGTAACTGACCCTGTATATAGGTTCTTACTTTCTTTTGTTTTTTTCTTATTTTTATTTCTTGTGTGTTTTTGTTGTACCTTATGTTATTTTTAGTGCTACATTGATATTGATTACTGCATTGCTGGGTTTAAGGCTTGCAAGAAAGGCATTTCACTCTACTCCTGCACTTCAAATTAAAACTGAAACTTTTCAATATGAACGGAGTCCCTCCCCTTTCTCCAGCCTGCAACCTTGGACCCCTGACTATGTTCGAGACCAGAGGCAATATCGCCAAATGAAGACCTCAACCCACAAATGCTCTAAAATTGCAGCACACACACACCCACACAGCCTCACAGATCACCGGGGGAAGGCACGAAAACTGTGATGCATTCATCAATCAAGGATTACAAAATGTTGGGAGTCCCATCCCACCTGAGCCCAACTCGTTTAGTCGGATTGTACCAATTAGTTTCGATTGGGTCCGGCATTTGCTCTCGACACAATGGTATTCCCCAGAAATAATGTTTTGAACATAAATGCACTGTAATTGCAAATGTTTTTCTCTGCACCATCGTCAAATGTATAGAATTGCATGGAATTAGCTTTAAAGCAGCAAAAACATTATCTCTGAGAGTGGCCTTCACAATGCAGAAGTCATAGTAAAACTGCTTGTATGCTATTCGTATGACATTCTTAAAGGAAAACTCCACTCAAAAACAATATTTTGGTATATATTTCATTACTCCATTGTTGACATAGTCCCAAAATGTTAAGCTTGTCAGCAATCAAGTTTTCAAGATATGTAACTTTCAAAGTACAGAAATCATCCCAGTATGATGCATCAACAATGGACTAATTAAGAAAATACCAAAAGATAGTTATTGGGTGGAATTTTCCTTTAAGTAGGAGATGTGTTCTGATATTATGAGGGGTCCCTGATGAATTTGTTTTCACAAAATGGGTCCCTGATGCCAGGGGTGGACTAGGACCAGTAATCGTCCCTGGCATTTCTAACACACCAGCCCATTTTTTCCCTTGAGGCCCCCATTATTAGCCAAATAATGACAATTTTGCAAAAAACTAAATCGTTTTTGGGCTAAAAATGGACCAGCCCATCTGTCATTTGCCAGAAATGCCAGATGGCCAGTCCGCCCCTGGCCGACGCAAAAAAAGTTTGAATTAGCTAACCTGCTCCAGATTACAGGTATATGTATACATATATATAGACCCTGAAACATTCTGTATAACAACAAACTGGGGCTCAAACCAAACCACTTACTTGCTGTGTTGGGGCAAAGAAACAGAACAAACCAAGCAAGGACCATGCATCAGAAGAGGGTAGTTCAGGACTAGACAAGAATACAGAGAAAATAGATATGTTGGGGTAGCCTTCGGGACCTTGGAGGTGCTGAGGCCTGAATGACAAGGCAGCAGTGTAGCCCCATAGCTCCCTAAGGAGGCAGCAGTCAACACTATTAGAAAAAAAGTGCTATCTAGAACCTAAGAGGGTTCTTTGGCTGTCCCAAAAGGAGAACCCTTTTTCGGTAGAACCCTTTCTGGTTCCAGGTAGAACTCTGTGGAAAGGGTTCCAAAGGGGTTTCCCAGGAACTAAAAGACTTCTTGGAACCAAAAAAGATTTTTCAAAGGGTTCTCCTATGGGGAGACCTTACCTTTCTAAGAGTGTAGCCGATGCCTACCTGCTACCCTCTCTGAAACCTAGGACCTCCATTCTTCCCTCTCTGAGACCCAGGGCCTGTCTGCTTCCCTGTCTACTTGTTTTAATTCTCTTACTCACATCGGCTACGGAGAGCGTGATAACACAGTCGTCCGGAACAGCTGGTGCTTTCATGCATGTTTCAGTGTTACTTGCCTCGAAGCGAGCATAGAAGTAATTTAGCTCATCTGATAGGTTTGTGTCACTGGGCAGCTCGTGGCTGTGCTTCCCTTTGTAGTCTGTAATAGTTTGCAAGCCCTGCCACATCCGACGAGCGTCAGCGCCGGTGTAGTACGATTCAATCTTAGTCCTGTATTGATGCTTTGCTTGTTTGATGGTTTGGAGGGCATAGTGGGATTTCTTATAGGCTTCTGGGTTAGAGTCCCACTCCTTGAAAGCGGCAGCTCTACCCTTAAGCTCAGTGTGGATGTTGCTGTAATCCATGGCTTCTGGTTGGGGTATGTACATACGGTCATTGTGAGGACGATGACGTCGTCAATGCATTTATTGATGAACCCAGTGACAGATGTGGTGTACTCCTCAATACCATCAGAAGAATCCCAGAACATATTCCAGTCTGTGCTAGCAAAACAGTCCCGTAGCTTAGCATCTGCTTCATCTAACCACTTTCTTATTGACCGAGTCACTGGTGCTTCCTGCTTTAGTGTTTGCTTGTAAGCAGGAACTAGGAGGAAAGAATTATGGTTAGATTTGCCAAATGGAGGGGGAGGGAGAGCTTTGTACACGTCTCTGTGTGTAGAGTAAAGGTGGTCTAGAGTTTTTACCCTCTGGTTGCATATTTAACATGCTGATAGAAATGAGGTAAAACTGATTTGAGTTTCCCTGCATTAAAGTCCACAACCACTAGGAGCGCAGTCTCCGGATGAGCTTTTTCCTGTTTGCTCATGCCCGCATACAGCTCATTGAGTGCGGTCTTAGTGCCAGCATCGGTCTGCGGTGGTATATAGACAGCTACAAAAAATATAGATAAGTAAACTTTCTTTGTAAATAATGTGGTCTACAGCTTATCATGAGATACTCTACCTTAGGTGAGCAAAACCTTGAGACTTCCTTAGATTTTGTACACCAGCTGTTGTTTACAAATATGCATAGGCCGCCTCCCCTTCCCCTTGTCTTACCAGAGGCCGCTGTTCTATCCTGTCGAAATATCTTAAAACCCGCCAGCTGTATGTTAATCATGTCGTCGTTCAGCCACAACTCGGTGAAACACAATATATTACACTTTTTAATTCCCGTTGGTAGGATATATGTGCTCGTAGTTTGTCTATTTTATTATTGATTGATTGTAATTTGGATGATAGGACCCATGGTAAAGGTACATTACCCTCTCGACGACGGATCATTACAAGGCACCCGGACCGTCGTCCATGATACCTCCGTCTTTTCTTCCTGCGAATGACGGGGATGAGGGCCTACATTATGTACAAAATAACACTCTCTCTCTCTCTCTCTCTCTCTCTCTCTCTCTCTCTCTCTCTCTCTCTCTCTCTCTCTCTCTCTCTCTCTCTCAGACTGAAACAACTCAATTTAGAATAAACATAGTCATAACAGAAAAACTTTTTATAACAGAAAACATGAACATGAACATTGTCATATCATTATCATTCTGCCACATGACAGTGGATAATGTGTGTGTCACAGCACTAACCATATCCCATCCTTTTTTGGGGACACATCCCTCTGGATATTGTGGTCACGTTCTTGCTATATCATTCATGCAATGCTTATTGCATTACACACACTTGTGGCTACAGTCCACACCGACTCTGGAGCAGTGTGACTCAGGGTGCCTAGGGCATCTGTGTCTGCTCCGAGACACAGGGCATAGAAGGCCTTGACGGTTACACACACAGGCATGTGTACTGTGCGTGTTTGTGTGTGTGTGGGGTGTGTGTGTACAGCATGTGCAGTGTGTGTGTGTATGTGTGGGGGGGGGAGCAGGAAAGGTTGGCGCAATCCCGCGTGAACCTCGCCAATATGTTACAAGCCACTGCTTACCTCACAGAGGACACTGGGTTGAACCTGTTTAGTCACAGGACTGACATTTCACCTGTTTAGACACAGGACTGACATTTCACCTGTTTAGACACAGGACTGATATTTCACTTGTTTAGTCTCAGGACTGACATTTCACATGTTTAGACACAGGACTGATATTTCACTTGTTTAGACACAGGACTGACATTTCACCTGTTTAGACACAGGACTGACATTTCACCTGTTTAGACACATGACTGACATTTCACCTGTTTAGACACAGGACTGATATTTCACATGTTTGTCACAGGACTGATATTTCACCTGTTTAGACACAGGACTGACATTTCACCTGTTTAGACACAGGACTGACATTTCACCTGTCGCTTTAGGGGACGGCCCTGGCTACACGTGACAAAATAGGAGCCTTTGAGTCAGTCTCATGTCATGCGGTGACATGTGGTGCAGACTACTTTCTGTGCATGTTCTATGTTCTGGTTTTAAACTTGTCTGCCTCGATTGTTTTGCATAATCCTGCTAGAGCTTGGATAAAGGATAACACAATCGAATGTGTCTATTGTAAAGTGTAGGTAGTGGCAATATTAGAATGGAGAGAGGGGTTATACTTCTCCAATAGCATTTTCACATTACAACTACCAACCCGAACCATGCTATGCTGGCTCTGATATTTTCTTAACGTATTCGTTACCAGGTCAGCCCAGCACAGCTCAGTTTGGCTCAGTAGTGTTATGATTGTATATTTGTGTCAGTGTCTTTGTTTGGTGAAGAGAGGAGAGTAAATTGTGGAGGAGAGTCTAGTGCCCAAGTCTGCCACAAAACACACAGCAGTCAATAAAGGTGCCCAGTGAACCATAAAGACAACTCTTCCAGTCCACTTGAGGCTTTTTATAATGAAATGATGCACTTAGAAAACATTAAGCGCCCATGATAGTTAACGATGCCATTTAGCTTCATTCATACGCCTCTGATTGGTAGAAATGTGTAGTGTGAATAACATGGCTCCTAAAGACAGAGAGGGACATTAATAGACCTCAGAATTATAAGCCAGACATCTTCGCCTTAAAGCTTTATTTTAAGCTTTCATTAAACAGTGCTGTTCTGTTTTTCTCCTCACATCCTACCCCACCATCTCCTCCTCACATCCTCCCCCACCATCTCCTCCTCACGTCCTCCCCCACCATCTCCTCCTCACATCCTCCCCCACCATAGCCTCCTCACATCCTCCCCCACCATCTCCTCCTCACATCCTCCCCCACCATAGCCTCCTCACGTCCTCCCCCACCATAGCCTCCTCACATCCTCCCCCACCATCTCCTCCTCACGTCCTCCCCCACCATCTCCTCCTCACGTCCTCCCCCACCATCTCCTCCTCACATCCTCCCCCACCATAGCCTCCTCACATCCTCCCCCACCATCTCCTCCTCACGTCCTCCCCCACCATCTCCTCCTCACGTCCTCCCCCACCATAGCCTCCTCACATCCTCCCCCACCATCTCCTCCTCACGTCCTCCCCCACCATAGCCTCCTCACATCCTCCCCCACCGTAGCCTCCTCACGTCCTCCCCCACCATCTCCTCCTTACGTCCTCCCCCACCATCTCCTCCTCACGTCCTCCCCCACCATCTCCTCCTCACGTCCTCCCCCACCATAGCCTCCTCACATCCTCCCCCACCATAGCCTCCCCCACCATAGCCTCCTCACGTCCTCCCCCACCATCTCCTCCTCACGTCCTCCCCCACCATCTCCTCCTTACGTCCTCCCCCACCATCTCCTCCTCACGCATTCCCCCTCCATCTCCTCCTCACGTCCTCCCCCACCATCGCCTCCTCACATCCTACCCCACCATCTCCTCCTCACGTCCTCCCCCACCATCTCCTCCTCACGTCCTCCCCCACCATCTCCTCCTCACGTCCTCCCCCTCCATCGCCTCCTCACGTCCTCCCCCACCATCTCCTCCTCACGTCCTCCCCCACCATCTCATCCTCACGTCCTCCCCCACCATCGCCTCCTCACATCCTCCCCCACCATAGCCTCCTCACATCCTCCCCCCACCATAGCCTCCTCACGTCCTCCCCCACCATAGCCTCCTCACGCCCTCCTCCACCATCTCCTCCTCACGTCCTCCCCCACCATCTCCTCCTCACGCATTCCCCCACCATCTCCTCCTCACGTCCTCCCCCACCATCTCCTCCTCACGCATTCCCCCACCATCTCCTCCTCACGTCCTCCCCCACCATCTCCTCCTCACGCATTCCCCCACCATCTCCTCCTCACGTCCTCCCCCACCATCGCCTCCTCACATCCTACCCCACCATCTCCTCCTCACGTCCTCCCCCACCATCTCCTCCTCACGTCCTCCCCCTCCATCGCCTCCTCACGTCCTCCCCCACCATCTCCTCCTTACGTCCTCCCCCACCATCTCCTCCTCACGTCCTCCCCCACCATCTCCTCCTCACGTCCTCCCCCACCATAGCCTCCTCACATCCTCCCCCACCATAGCCTCCCCCACCATAGCCTCCTCACGTCCTCCCCCACCATCTCCTCCTCACGTCCTCCCCCACCATCTCCTCCTTACGTCCTCCCCCACCATCTCCTCCTCACGCATTCCCCCTCCATCTCCTCCTCACGTCCTCCCCCACCATCGCCTCCTCACATCCTACCCCACCATCTCCTCCTCACGTCCTCCCCCACCATCTCCTCCTCACGTCCTCCCCCACCATCTCCTCCTCACGTCCTCCCCCTCCATCGCCTCCTCACGTCCTCCCCCACCATCTCCTCCTCACGTCCTCCCCCACCATCTCATCCTCACGTCCTCCCCCACCATCGCCTCCTCACATCCTCCCCCACCATAGCCTCCTCACATCCTCCGCCCACCATAGCCTCCTCACGTCCTCCCCCACCATAGCCTCCTCACGCCCTCCTCCACCATCTCCTCCTCACGTCCTCCCCCACCATCTCCTCCTCACGCATTCCCCCACCATCTCCTCCTCACGTCCTCCCCCACCATCTCCTCCTCACGCATTCCCCCACCATCTCCTCCTCACGTCCTCCCCCACCATCTCCTCCTCACGCATTCCCCCACCATCTCCTCCTCACGTCCTCCCCCACCATCGCCTCCTCACATCCTACCCCACCATCTCCTCCTCACGTCCTCCCCCACCATCTCCTCCTCACGTCCTCCCCCTCCATCGCCTCCTCACGTCCTCCCCCACCATCTCCTCCTCACGTCCTCCCCCACCATCTCATCCTCACGTCCTCCCCCACCATCGCCTCCTCACATCCTCCCCCACCATAGCCTCCTCACATCCTCCCCCACCATAGCCTCCTCACGTCCTCCCCCACCATAGCCTCCTCACGTCCTCCCCCACCATCTCCTCCTCACGTCCTCCCCCACCATCTCCTCCTCACGTCCTCCCCCACCATCTCCTCCTCACATCCTCCCCCACCATCGCCTCCTCACGCATTCCCCCACCATCTCCTCCTCACGTCCTCCCCCACCATCTCCTCCTCACGCATTCCCCCACCATCTCCTCCTCACGTCCTCCCCCACCATCTCCTCCTCACGCATTCCCCCACCATCTCCTCCTCACGTCCTCCCCCACCATCTTCTCCTCACGCATTCCCCCTCCATCGCCTCCTCACGTCCTCCCCCACCGATACACACACGTGCATACTAAGACCTAAAAATAGGTGAAAGTGCTTGATCCATGTTCATTAGTGTCCAGTCTGCAGCACCCAGTGGGTATTATAACACAGTATTAGTATTAAGACCCAGCATCTGGGTGACCAAACTAAACCAGGCATCCCAGTCCCAGCCACCACATCCACCACCTGGGACTAGACCACCCAGTCCCAGCCATCACCACAGTCCTAGCCACCACAGCCACCACCTGGGACTAGACCACCCAGTCCCAGCCATCACCACAGTCCCAGCCACCACAGCCATCACCTGGGACTAGACCACCCAGTCCCAGCCATCACCACAGTCCCAGCCACCACATCCACCACCTGGGACTAGACCACCCAGTCCCAGCCATCACCACAGTCCCAGCCACCACCTGGGACTAGACCACCCAGTCCCAGCCATCACCACAGTCATAGCCACCACAGCCACCACCTGGGTCTAGGCCACCCAGTCCCAGCCATCACCACAGTCACAGCCACCACATCCACCACCTGGGTCTAGACCACCCAGTCCCAGCCACCACCTGGGACTAGACCACCCAGTCCCAGTCGTCCCCACAGTCACAGCCACCACCTGGGACTAGACCACCCAGTCCCAGCCATCACCACAGTCCCAGCCACCACCTGGGACTAGACCACCCAGTCCCAGCCATCACCACAGTCCCAGCCACCACCTGGGACTAGACCACCCAGTCCCAGCCATCACCACAGTCACAGCCACCACATCCACCACCTGGGTCTAGACCACCCAGTCCCAGCCATCACCACAGTCCCAGCCACCACAGCCATCACCTGGGACTAGACCACCCAGTCCCAGCCATCACCACAGTCCTAGCCACCACAGCCACCACCTGGGACTAGACCACCCAGTCCCAGCCATCACCACAGTCCCAGCCACCACAGCCATCACCTGGGACTAGACGACCCAGTCCCAGCCATCACCACAGTCCCAGCCACCACATCCACCACCTGGGACTAGACCACCCAGTCCCAGCCATCACCACAGTCCCAGCCACCAACTGGGACTAGACCACCCAGTCCCAGCCATCACCACAGTCATAGCCACCACAGCCACCACCTGGGTCTAGGCCACCCAGTCCCAGCCATCACCACAGTCACAGCCACCACATCCACCACCTGGGTCTAGACCACCCAGTCCCAGCCACCACCTGGGACTAGACCACCCAGTCCCAGTCGTCCCCACAGTCACAGCCACCACCTGGGACTAGACCACCCAGTCCCAGCCATCACCACAGTCCCAGCCACCACCTGGGACTAGACCACCCAGTCCCAGCCATCACCACAGTCCCAGCCACCACCTGGGACTAGACCACCCAGTCCCAGCCATCACCACAGTCACAGCCACCACATCCACCACCTGGGTCTAGACCACCCAGTCCCAGCCATCACCACAGTCCCAGCCACCACAGCCACCACCTGGGTCTAAGCGACCCAGTCCCAGCCATCACCACAGTCACAGCCACCACAGCCACCACCTGGGTCTAGGCCACCCAGTCCCAGCCATCACCACAGTCCCAGCCACCACCTGGGTCTAGACGACCCAGTCCCAGCCACCTCCACAGCCACCACCTGGGTCCAGACCACCAGGAGATTTACATCCTAACCCTGCTTAGACGCAGACGGGGACATTTAATTAGTGCTTTAATAATATCCACTTTCCCTTCGCCAGTCCTCCCCCCTCCTTCTCTCCCTGTCCCACTCTCATTCTCAACACAGTCTGTTATCCTTCACCAAGTACATCAATGTATAGTGAAGAAAGCGCTCAATGTAGAATATGCTCCTATAACCACAGGTCTAGCATCATATTACTCTACTCTCAACCTTTACCATTATGGGAATAACAAATATCAGTGGTCAGGCAACTCTGAAGTCAGTAGTGGGCCTGTGCGGCCATCTTGGATGAGGTCAGATTAGTATGAGCTCACTCAGCAGGTAGCTCTGGGGTCATAGTGTCATCTGTACTGCATAGCTAAATAGCTGCATACCTACCCTGGCTCTAGGTGGGGAGCAACATGAGTTGACTACTCACTATAAATAGACCATTGTCTCTACAGGCCCAGCGCACGCACACGCACACGCACACACACTCACACCCTTTGTCAACTTAGTAAAAGCCTTTGTGTTCTCTTATGTATATGATATAACTCCTTACAACCAACATAATTGGAGCAAATATTGTTTTCATGCCTCCCACTCTCTCGATGGCTAGTGACATCTTGACAGAGAGGAGAAACAGCAAAATGTCAAGGGCAAAATACCAAAAGGGTTGACTTTCATGCACTGTTGATTGGTATTTCATCAACTCATACTTCCAGTCCTCTACGTCCAGACACTGTCGAGCCAATAGCCATGAGTCATCCAAGTACGACCAACCAATACCTTTGACCACAGACATTTTAGGATATCTTGCCAAACGAAATCTCAATATTGTGTTTGATAACATTTGACGTTTGACATTTGACTTGACATTTGAATCTGCTTCCGAGTCCAAAAAAATAGTCTGAAACACTGTCGTCTGTATCCAAGCAAAGACTGTTGTGGCAAGTGAATATGAAACTGCAACCAAATGCACACGCACGCACACCCAAGCGCACGCACGCACACCCGCGCACACACTAACCTTCACACCCTGCGTGGTTACATTGCCCATCCATGCAAAATGAGAGCATTTTGGTGTGGATAAATCACGGTGGAAGGCATAAGCCTCAGGACAGTGTGGCCCACATTCTCACTGATTAACACAACCCTTTCTACCCAAAAACCTCCTGAAAACATGGCTAGTTCTCCTATGACTCATACGGTTACAGTTAGAACCAGTCTTAGCCTGTGGGTAGCCTCCCTAAGGGATGATTTGAGACACATGATTCAGGATCACAGTTATTCAAATACCTTTCGCTAAATGAATTTCAAAGCTTCATTTGGTAGTATGCATTAAACGACTGTGTTATTTGATTATACTGTAGTGAGACTACACTGGCAGTACATTCTCACAGTAGTTACATTCTAATTCAATTTGGGGAATTATTCAGTGAGGGCTGTTTCTACTCTTATTGTATTGTACTTGGATCAAAACACAACAACAACAAATCCCCTGAAACTATTGCCATCGGAAGCTTGTGTGTGAAGGAGTACCAGAAGAGGAATCTGGAACGAGAGTGCTGTACCGTGGTGGGCTCCTGGTTGATACACAGTTAGTGAGGTGCTAACTGCTGCCAGTTGTGCCTGGGTATTAACACCTGGCATAGTTAAGTTACACAGGGCCATGGTCCAATGGAAGGGCACCACCTGACATGGAGCTTTAAAAAGAGACACTGGAGTCACGAACACATACATAAAGTAGCAGCCAGGTCACCCGTGACACAGGTCAGTATTCGGCGTTGGTAGATGACGTGGAAATCGTCCACTAGGGGCGACAGTGAGCGTTGTTACCTTCGAGTAGGTTTCGGTTTTGCTAGGGCATTGTGGAAGAGGATGGATGTAAGAATCTGCCTCTGATTCCAAAGGTCGCAAGTTTAAATCCGGAAATAGAAAGTTGTTTTTGAGATTTTAGTTTTAAGCCTTTCCCAAACCTTAACCCTTACTGGAACAATTTGGAGTTAATGCCTAAACGTACCCTTAAACCCTTTGACATTTGACGCCTGCAACAGTATCTCTACTCCAAATAACTGGTTCCATATCATCCCACAGATGCTCAATTGGATTGAGATCTGGTGACTGGGCAGGCCACTGCAGTAAACTAAATTCACTGTCATGTTCGTGGAACCTAGACAATCCTAGTCTTGTGCAAATCCAATTTGCAAATCATACACTGTTGCTATGAAAGGATGCACTTGATTGGCAAGGATGTTCAGATATCCTGTGGCATTCAAATGCTGCTCCACTTTTAACAAGGGGCCCAATGTGTGCCATGAAAACATACCCCACACCATCACACCACTAGCCTTTAATGTTGACATGCGGCATGATGGATGCATGTACTCGTGGTCCACAACCTAATCAAATCAAACTTTATTCGCCACATGCACTGAATGCAACAAGTGAGGACTTTACCGTGAAATGCTTACTTACAAGCCCTTAACCGTGAAGTTCAAGAAGTCGAAAATATTTACCAAGTAGGCTAGAATAAAAAGTAATAGTAAAAAGTAACACAATAAGAATAACGAGGCTATATATAGGGGTCACCGGTACTGAGTGTGCAGGGGTACAGGCTAGTTGAGGTAATCTGTACATGTAGGTGGGGGCGACGTGACTATGCATAGGTACAGCGAGTAGCAGCAACGTACTGGGGGGGTCAATGTAAATTGTCCGGTGGCTATTTTTATGAATCGTTCAGCAGTCTAATGGCTTGGGGGTAGAAGCTGTTGAGGAGCCTTTTGGTCCTAGACTTGGCGCTCCGGTACCGCTTGCCGTGTGGTAGCAGAGAAAACAGTCTATAACCTGGGTGACTGGAGTCTCTGACAATTTTATGGGCTTTCCTCTGACACTGCCTATTATATAGGTCCTGGATGGCAGGAAGCTTCGCCCCAGTGATGTACTGGGCCGTTCACACTACACTCTGTAGCGCCTTACGGTCAGATACCGAGCAGTTGCCAAAACAGGTGGTGATGCAACCGGTCAAGATGCTCTCGATGGTGCAGCTGTAGAACCTTTTGAGGATCTGGGGGCCCATGCCAAATCTTCTCAGTCTCCTGAGGGGGAAATGGTTTTGTCTTGCCTTCTTCACGACTGTCTTGGTATGTTTGGACCATGATAGTTCGTTGGTGATGTGGACACCAAGGAACTTGAAACTCTCGACCTTCTCCACTACAGCCCCGTCGATGTTAATGGGGGCCTGTTCGGCCTGTCTTTTCCTGTAGTCCACGATCAGCTCCTTTGTCTTGCTCACAATGAGGGAGAGGTTGTTGTTCTTGCACCACACTGCCAGTTACCTGACCTCCTCCCTATAGGCCTTCTCATCATTGTCAGTGATCAGGCCTATTACTGTTGTGTCGTCAGCAAGCTTAATGATGGTGTTGGAGTCGTGTTTGGCCACACAGTTGTGGGTGAACAGAGAATACAGGAGGGGACAAAGTACACACGCCTGAGGGGCCCCAGTGTTAAGAATCAGTGTGGCAGATGTATTGTTGCCTACTCTTACCACCTGGGGGCGGCCCGTCAGGAAGTCCAGGATCCAGTTGCAGAGGGAGGTGTATAGTCCCAGAGTCCATAGCTTAGTGTTGAGCTTCGTGGGCACTATGGTGTTGAACGCTGAGCTGTAGTCAATGAATAGCATTCTCACATAGGTGTTCCTTTTGTCCAGGTGAGAAAGGGAGGTGTGGAGTGCGACTGTGGATCTGTTGGGGCGGTACGCAAATTGGGTCTAGGTTGAAGATGCTGTTGATATGAGCCATGACCAGCCTTTCGAAGCACTTCATGGCTACCAACGTGAGTGCCACGGGACGGCAATCATTTAGGAAGGTTACCCTTGGGCACAGGGAGTATGGTCGTCTTCTTGAAACATGTAGGTATTACAGATTCAGGGAGAGGTTGAACATTTCAGTGAAGACACTTGACAGTTGGTCCACGCATGCTTTGAGTACACGTCCTGGTTATCCGTCTGGCCCAGCGGCTTTGTGAATGTTGACCTGTTTAAATGTTTTGTTCACATCGGCTACGGAGAGCATTATCACACAGTCATCCAGAACAGCTGGTGCTCTCGTGCATGCTTCAGTGTTGCTTGCCTTGAAGCGAGCATAAAAGGCATTTAGCTCGTCTGCTAGGCTCGCTTCACTGGGCAGCACGCGTCTGGGTTTCCCTTTGTAGTCCGTAATAGTTTTCAAGCCCTGCCACATCCAATGAGAGTCAGAGCCGGTGTAGTAGGATTCAATCTTAATCTTATATTGACGCTTTGCTTGTTTGATGGTTCGTCTGAGGGCATAGCGGGATTTCTTCTTATAAGCGTCCGGATTAGTCTCCCCTCCTTGAAAACAGCAGCTCTAGCCTTTAGCTCAGTGCGGATGTTGCCTGTAATCCATGGCTTCTGGTTGGGATATGTACGTACAGTCACTGTGGGGACGACGTTGTCAAAAATGCACTTATTGATGAAGCCAATGACTGAGGTGTTGTATTCCTCAATGCCATTGGATGAATCCCGGAATATATTCCAGTCTGTGCTAGCAAAACAGTCCTGTAGTGTAGGATCCGCGTCATCTGACCACTTTATTTAGAGAGTCACTGGTACTTCCTGATTTATTTTTTGCTTGTAAGCAGGAATCGGGAGGATAGAGTTCTGGTCATATTTGTCAACTGGAGGGTGGGGGAGATGCATCTCTGTCTGTGGAGTAAAGCTGGTCTAGGATTATTTTTTTCCTGGTTGCATATATGACACGCTGGTAAAAATTTGGTAAAACTGATTTAAGTTTGCCTGCATTAAAGTCCCCGGCCACTAGGAGCGCTGCTTCTGGGTGAGCATTTTCTTCTTCGCTTATGGCCTTATAGAGTTGGTTGAGAGCAGTCATAGTGCCAGCTTCGCTTTGTGGTGGTAAATAGACGGCTACTAATAATACAGATGAGAACTCTCTTGGTAGATAGTGTGGTCGACAGCTTATCATAAGGTACTCTACCTCCGGCGAGTAATACCTCGAGACTTCTTTAATATTAGACATTGCACACCAGCTGTTCTTGACAAAAAGACACACACCCCCACCCCTCTTCTTACCAGAGGGAGCGTCTCTGTTCTGCTGGTGCATGGAAAATCCCTCCAGCTCTATATTGTCTGTTTCTTTGTTCAGCCACGTCTCGTGAAACATAGGATGTCACAGTTTTTAATGTCCCATTGGTAGGATAATCTTAGTAGTAGGGCATCAACGATTGCACATTAGCAAGGAGAATGGAAGGCATTGGGAGTTTACTCGCTCACCTCCGGCTTCTCAGAAGGATCCCCGACCTGCGTCCCTTTTCCGGCGTCTTTTCTTCACGCAAAAGGCGTGGATCTGGGCCTGTTCAAGTGAAAGCAGGATATCCTTCTCGGCGGACTCGTTAAAGGAAAACGTTTCTTCCAGTCTTTGGTGAGTAATAGCTTTTCTGATGTCCAGAAGTTATTTTCGGTAATAAGAGACGGTAGCAGCAACATTATGTACACATTACGTTAAAAAAGAAGTTACGAAAATGCAAAAAAAAATGACTAAATTGTACAATTGATCGGGAGAATGTAAAACGTCAGCCATGTTCTTCGGCGCCATCTTAGTACTGTCCCGTCAGCGTGAAACAGCAGGAACCACAATTCATCAGACTAGGCAATGTTTTTCTAATTATTTAGTGTCTAGCGTTTTCGTTCCTTAGCTCACTGCAACCACAGTTTCTTATTTTTTGCTCATACCCCATTTGTGTCCATGTATTCTTTTATGGGTCTTTGGACACCAATGTTGTACTGGACTGCAGGTGGCTAACTGTAGCCCATCTGTGGCTCTGCACAATTCAGGTCAGCGTCCTTTGTCCTCATCAATTACCCATTTTCGATCACTGGCCTGCTGTTGGCTGGATGTTCTTTGGGTGGTGGACCATTCTTAATACACACGGGAAACTGTTGAGCGTGAAAAACCCAGCAGCATTGTAGTTCTTGACACTCAAACCGGTTTGCCTGGCACTTACTACCGTACCCCATTCAAAGGCACTTAAATCTTTTGTCTTTCCCGTTCACCCTCGGAATG
Organism: Oncorhynchus kisutch; assembly: GCF_002021735.2. Taxonomy (NCBI): domain Eukaryota; kingdom Metazoa; phylum Chordata; class Actinopteri; order Salmoniformes; family Salmonidae; genus Oncorhynchus; species Oncorhynchus kisutch. Next base: position 70,618,015 of record NC_034184.2, read on the forward strand.
CCACCCATACACAATCCATGTCTAAACTGTCTCAAGGCTTAAAAATCCGTCCCCTTCATCTACACTGATTGAAGTGGATTTAACAAGTGATATCAATAACGGATCATATCTTTCACCTGGATGCACCTGGTCAGTCTATGTCATGGAAGAGTTTTTAATGTTTTGTCTACCTGGGGGATTATATCAAGATGAGGCTATCTTGTTTTAACGAGAAGGATTACCTTTACATTCCATGTACAGAATCCATATAGAATGAAACGGTTGCGTAATGATGAATGTCTTATTTCTGTGATGCTAAGAGAAAACAAACCTGCACCTGATTGGCAATGAGGCCATGACCCAGCCAGGCTGAAAGATTGAGAGCAATCTTACCCAGACCCATGCAGGTCTTGTCCATGGTCCGACACACACACACACACACACACACACACACACACACACACACACACACACACACACACACACACACACACACACACACACACACACACACACACACACACACACACACACACACACACACACACACACACACACACACACACACACACACACACAGACTCTCTCCGTTGACTGACGGCCCATCTCATGTCAGGCACGAAAGGGACGAGAGGTACAAGGCTGGCAGGGTAACATGGACACTGAGATGAAAAGGGATGATTAAAGGAGATAACTCTCCACTAAGTCCCCCAAGCCAAGATCAGACAGTATACCTGAACTTACTGGCCCTGGCCCACTTACAGTAGAGATCATTGGAGTAGGGTTACGCTGGTAAGCTTCCTGGACAGAGTAGAGACTCTCTAGACTCTCCAGGCAGCCTGCTTCTGAAGGTTGTTGGTGAGAATGAGAGTGGCAGGCGGTGGCGTAATGACCTGTGTTTGTGCTGCACATACAAACACTGCATTCACAGGATTCACAGAACAGATTAGAGAATGCTATCGCCATGGATGGCTAGGATTCATAGCCCCCCCTTCTCTCTTTCACTCTCTCTCTCTTTCGGTCTCTTTCTCTCTGTGGAGGGACAAGCTCAGACAGGGGAGCTGTTGGATGGCTCTTATTGGTCCACTCGAGTACCATGCAGGAGAGGGGAGTGTTAGGTTCATAACACTTGAGACAACAGGGAGCAGAGCGAAAAGCTCTCTCGAGGCCAGATCTGGATATCTAGAAGAGTGCTCATTTTCTAATTAACCTTAGGATGACTCATGTCTTCTGACGTTGTTAATAACATACTAAGAAATCATAATATTGTTTATAATCACTAAATGTGTTTATCCCAATGGGGAAATAAGTTCAATGTTTTAAGTTCTTAGAACCAGACGTCATCATGAGTGACGTCAACTTTGATGTCAAGACAAAAATGGCCACTATATTGTAGGATCTTAATTTGAGCAAGTGTGCTACAGTAGGAACATAATCCTGCAGAAACAGGAAATTTGAATTCTTATATGGATTATAATTAGGAACATTTCTGAAGAGGTTGATACATTTTTCGTAAGGGAAAATCAAGTTAGAATTTTTTTAAATTGAAATACACTACAAGTTCTCCTGCAACAAGGTGATCAAATTAAGATCTTACATCTGAATACCTGCCCCTTTATGCCTTCATAGAATATTAATTAATTGTGCTAGTTTCACATAACAACACTGTGACATTTCTTCAGTTTAAATTAAAACACTGACAGAGATGGTACCCCATGTTTACAAACACAAACAACTCTAAAGCAAGCTAATAGGAATATTATACAATAGGTGGGTCTTATCCTGGATGTTGATTGGTTAAAAAGGCGTTCCAGCCTGTGTCTATTCCAAAAGTTACCTATGTTAGGCTATGATGTTGAAATGCCTATTTACAGTTCCATCTCATTGCACAATCCACTGTCTCATCAGCCCAACCAGGCAATTTATAAACTTGACCTCCACAGTTAAAAGCATCTAGACATTATCCCCCATTTCTTTTAGACTAGCATTTGGTTTTTAACAGGCGAGATTTGTATAAACCTTGCTGTCTGTCTCTTCGACCTTTGCAACTAAGAGAGACATACAGTGCCTTGCGAAAGTATTCGGCCCCCTTGAACTTCGCGACCTTTTGCCACATTTCAGGCTTCAAACATAAAGATATAAAACTGTATTTTTTTGTGTAGTATCAACAACAAGTGGGACACAATCATGAAGTGGAACAACATTTTTTTGATATTTCAAACTTTTTTAACAAAGGATCTCTGAATGATCCAATGTTGACCTAAATGACTAATGATGATAAATACAATCCACCTGTGTGTAATTAAGTGTCCGTATAAATGCACCTGCACTGTGATAGTCTCAGAGGTCCGTTAAAAGCGCAGAGAGCATCATGAAGAACAAGGAACACACCAGGCAGGTCCGAGATATTGTTGTGAAGAAGTTTAAAGCCGGATTTGGATACAAAAAGATTTCCCAAGCTTTAAACATCCCAAGGAGCACTGTGCAAGCGATAATATTGAAATGGAAGGAGTATCAGACCACTGCAAATCTACCAAGACCTGGCCGTCCCCCTAAACTTTCAGCTCATACAAGGAGAAGACTGATCAGAGATGCAGCCAAGAGGCCCATGATCACTCTGGATGAACTGCAGAGATCTACAGCTGAGGTGGGAGACTCTGTCCATAGGACAACAATCCGTCGTATATTGCACAAATCTGGCCTTTATGGAAGAGTGGAAAGAAGAAAGACATTTCTTAAAGATATCCATAAAAAGTGTTGTTTACAGTTTGCCACAAGCCACCTGGGAGACACACCAAACATGTGGAAGAAGGTGCTCTGGTCAGATGAAACCAAAATTGAACTTTTTGACAACAATGCAAAACGTTATGTTTGGCGTAAAAGCAACACAGCTCATCACCCTGAACACTATCCCCACTGTCAAACATGGTGGTGGCAGCATCATGGTTTGGGCCTGCTTTTCTTCAGCAGGGACAGGGAAGATGGTTAAAATTGATGGGAAGATGGATGGAGCCAAATATAGGACCATTCTGGAAGAAAACCTGATGGAGTCTGCAAAAGACCTGAGACTGGGACGGAGATTTGTCTTCCAACAAGACAATGATCCAAAACATAAAGCAAAATCTACAATGGAATGGTTCAAAAATAATGGCCAAGTCAAAGTCCAGACCTGAATCCAATCGAGAATCTGTGGAAAGAACTGAAAACTGCTGTTCACAAATGCTCTCCATCCAACCTCACTGAGCTCGAGCTGTTTTGCAAGGAGGAATGGGAAAAAATGTCAGTCTCTCGATGTGCAAAACTGATAGAGACATACCCCAAGCGTCTTACAGCTGTAATCGCAGCAAAAGGTGGCGCTACAAAGTATTAACTTAAGGGGGCTGAATAATTTTGCACGCCCAATTTTTCAGTTTTTGATTTGTTAAAAAAGTTTGAAATATCCAATAAATGTCGTTCCACTTCATGATTGTGTCCCACTTGTTGTTGATTCTTCACAAAAAAATACAGTTTTATATCTTTATGTTTGAAGCCTGAAATGTGGCAAAAGGTCGCAAAGTTCAAGGGGGCCGAATACTTTCGCAAGGCACTGTATTTTCTTAGACAGTCAAAATCATGAATCAGCATCATTTTTATGGATATATAGAAATACATGTCAACAGAAAAGCAGGTCAAATGAAATGAAATGCAGGTAGTTTGCAATCTTTCCAGCTACAGTTTTAAGTGATTGTGTTAGCTATGTACCTCCGCTGAACAGTGTTCAGACGAGTGCACATTTACTATGCCAGTTGAAATCATTAGCTCATTGTTATGGATGTATCCAAATAAACATCACTAGAAAACAGCTTAAACATACGCAAATGCAGCTACTTTGCTGTTATTTTGGCTACACTGTTTGACCTGACTGTACGCAGTAGTTGGCTAGCTAGCAAGCAAGGGATAAGAATATTGCCAGGCTGCATGGCAACAAAACATTTAGAATAAATGACTGGGTTAAGTCCATAGACTTAGAACAAAAAGCCATCACGCAACCCTTTATTTGCGTTGGGACTTTATCTCTTGGATGGATAAATTAGTATGAATAAATTCATCAAAATAACTTTTTTAATGAAAATATGTTAATCGTTATTTAAATATGTTGGTAAACCATTGTATAAAAGTGATAATGACCTCAAAGCTGGTGTTTGGAGGATATATCGGTTTGCTGGCCCGAGATGCTAACAACACCTGTGTCAAAATATTCTCCAAACACAGGCTTTGAGGGCATTATCAGTTAACTAAGTATCAAATGTATCTCCCCTATTTATCCCATGATGCTATGCAATCATAATAATGCTTAGTCATGCATCTGGATCCGTTAACACGCCGTCCCACATCAGACATTTTGTCAGCCTTGTAAATATCCCGACGAGACATCGGCAGCCATGTTATTTTACACAACCCGACGTCTCGCAGCCCAGGCAGAGCTCAGTCTCAACGACTTCCTTTGACTGCTCAGCCAAAATAAATAAGACAGGGGACTCGGGAGGGAAAGAGAGAAGAGGAGGTGGAGTGGGAAGGAGGGGGAGGAGGGATGGAGCAGGGAGAAGAGAGGAGGAGAGGGAGGAGGCCTCTAACACAAGTGTGTAAGCAAATGACAGGCACTGACTTGACTGACTTGACTCAGGGACTGGGGCGACCCTGCAGAGAAAGATAATATTAGCGGGGGCAGGCTGGGTAATTGCGACCTCATCGCTTGCCTGCCCCGCGGATTAGAACAGTACTGCAGCATGTAGTGGAGCACTAAGGACAGAGAGGATACTGTGGGTAGAAAGTGTTACTGGCAAGGCTGTGTACCACTCCATATAGTAGAGTTTGTCTACCCATTTAGTCTCTAATTTGTTTACTCGGTAGGTTGTGGTAGGACACCGGCAGTGGCAAGAATGTAAGGTCACCCCCGCACAGGAATCATGAGACATTTTGTATTTCAACAATCCTACTGTAACACATACAGTAGGAGTCTTATGCAGTGTAAACTGCAACACCTGTCTACGTGTCAGTTAGTGTGGAAAACCCCTCACACATGACAGCTTTAATCCTTAAGGCAGGTCTGTCAGGACAAAGTGTGTGCTTGTGTGTGAGAGAGAGCAGAAATACAGTCAAGGATGTCTTGGAAGTGTGCAGATATCCCCATATCCTAGCTAAACTACTGAAGCGTCACGACATGCAACCATGCAACACAGCTCAAAAACACTGCATAGGCTTCTTTGAGAAATGGTATCTAGACCAGCTGGGACCCAGGACCCTGTTTCCTTCATTATTACTGTCAGTTTTAACAGCTGACCACCTGACCTGGCCCACAGTTCAGCACTACCAGTCCTGACCAATCAATAAACAGCTTCATTATAGGATGATATGGGATGTTAGGGGTGTCTTTTAATTACTATACATGCCCAGGGGGACCTGTACATCTATAAAGTCTATAGAGAGCAGGACCGTAAAACCTGATTAATTTCTAATGGTCACAAAACTGTACTGTGTGACATTTCAACCATTCTTCCCTGTGTGTTCTTTTTGTCAAGGCTAACATAGCCAGCCACTAACAGGCATCTTCGTGAAACTGAATTGTGCCTCATAGGGGATACGTCTGAGCTTTATGGGGATTGTTTTAACGTCCTCCCCCCCATCTCCTCCCACCCACACAAACCCCCATATACCCCTGCCCACTCTTCCAAAAGCTCCAACCATGGCAGATATAGAAGCCATTGGCAGGAAGGGGATAAAGTGGAAGGGCAGAGAGATAGAGGAGGCACTCACCCCCACCCCTTCTCCCAGCCAACCCCCAGCACCACGGTGGGCTCGTGACAGAGACATGAATGAACCACGCTTGTGTCCTGCTCAAAACTGAGCTAAATTGACGTAAGGGGCAACCTTTTTCAGGGTCAAATAGCAGAGGGAAATGTTCAGCTTAATAAATGTAATCTGGAATTTCACAATTTTAGGAGAGGATTACACACATTGATTTAAAATTTGAGTAGCCTCTGAGCACTAAAATCACACAAAATATAGAGGCTGCACGCACTTTTGTGGTGCATTCAAAAGTCAACCAAAACATGTACCTTACTGCCCACACTACCCAAGAGACTGAGAGTGGAAGAATGACTTACCACCAGGTTCCCGATCACCATGACCTGCATGAAGACTAGGAGGCAGAGAGGCTGCCCTGCCACCTCCATACAGTCCCACATGGTCTCGATCCACTCGCCACACAGCACCCGGAATACGATGAGGAAGGAGTGGAAGAAGTCCTTCATGTGCCAGCGCGGCAGCGTACAGTCCTTAGAGATCTTACACACGCAGTCCTGGTAATTCTTGCCGAACAGCTGCATGCCCACCACGGCAAAGATGAAGACTATGATGGCTAGGACCAGGGTCAGGTTTCCCAGAGCGCCCACCGAGTTGCCGATGATCTTGATGAGCGTGTTGAGGGTGGGCCACGACTTGGCCAGCTTGAACACCCTTAGCTGTGGGAGGGGGGAGAGGGGAGATGGGATAGTGAGATCCGCTGTTTGTTCGTTATCTGAGACATGGTCAATATGTGTGTATTTTAAAAATGCATGTTATCTAGAAGTTGAATCAAAAGATTTAGAAATGCATGATCAATGTATTCGTCCATGTTGTTATTTATTTTACTTTATCCTATACTCATCTTTAACTTTAAACATTTAAAAGTTAATAAATTAAGAAGTGGCTACTGGCTACAATTGAAATAATTGTGTCAATGGAATTATGTACTAAGAAGGGGTTAACTAAATCAGGCTGGTTTAGGGTATATTCTCGTTGACGAGAATTAAGGAGAATTTCAAGAGATTCTCGAGAGGTGTCAATTTTCGAGAGACATAACTGTAATGTAAACTTGCGTATTTCTCGAACCCCTGGAGGTCACGCACAACATTTGCACCCTTCTAAGCCTGGCAGTATAAACAGAATTGTCTCGTTGAGCCCAACATTCATACAGCAAAAATACTAATAGCAGAGCAGTGTTTTTGAAACAGCTTAGATCTACATATTTTCATTATATTTTAGACTTGTTTTATTGAGTTTTATTGAGCCTGTTACACTCTGAAATTATTTTCATAGCTTTAAGAAAGGGAAGTTCAACAATAGTGAGCCACGTTCCAGGCAAGAAGAATGCAGCAAGAAGCTGATCAACTCACCAGGGAAATTATCAACGTTTTCAGTCTAAATTTTGCATTTACCTCATATAATACCTTCTATGATATTGATAAAATGCCTGGTTTGTTCTAACATAACCTTTAATATGCTGAAACTGTATTTTTATGTTCATATGAAAGGTGTAAATGTCAGTGCAGGCTACTGAGGGGAGGACGGCTCATAATAATGGCTGGAACGGAGCAAATGGAAACCATGTGTCTGATACCATTCCACTAATTCCACTCCAGCCTTTACCACAAGCCCATCCTCCCCAATTAAGGTGCCACCAATCTCCTGTGGTAAACGTTCATGTTTAATATGCTAACATTACTAGCTAGCATAGATAGCTGTGTTATTGTGTGTACAAACAAGAAAATAAACCCTTTAACTGTCAGCACATGATTGTGAATTGTTGCATTATCACATCCGACCGTGATTGGGAGTCCCATAGGGTGGCGCACAATTGGCCCAGCGTCATCCGGGTTTGTCTGGGGTAGGCCAACAAATAAGAATTTGTTCTTAAACCTGTTTGGGATAGAGGGCAGCATTTTCACGTTTGGATGAAAAGCGTGCCCAGAGTAAACTGCCTGCTACTCAGTCCCAGCTGCTAATATATGCATATTATTAGTAGATTTGGATAGAACACACTCTGAAGTTTCTAAAACAGTTTGAATGATATCTGTGAGTATAACAGAACTCATATGGCAGGCAAAAACCCGAGAAGAAATCCAACCAGGAAGTGGGAAATCTGAGGTTTGTAGTTTTTCAAAGCTTGGCCTATCGAAAACACAGTGTCTATGGGGTCAAATTGCACTTCCCAAGGCTTCCACTAGATGTCAACAGTCTTTAGAAACTTGTTTGAGGGTTCTACTGTAAAGGAGGGGCTCATAAGGGCTCTTTGAGTCAGTGGTCTGGCAGAGTGCCACAAACTCGTGACGCTCGTTCACGTGAGAGGTAGCTCTCTTTCCATTGCTTTTCTACAGACAAAGGAATTCTCCGGAACATTATTGAAGATTTATGTTAAAAAACATCCTAAAGATTGATTCCATACATCGTTTGACATGTTTCTACAGACTGTAACAGAACTTTTGGACTTTGTCTGGAACTAGTGCTCACGCCTCATGATGATGGATTAATGGGCTGAACGCGGAATTTGGACATAAGTGATGAACTTTATCGAACAAAACATGTATTGTGGAACTGGGATTCCTGGGAGTGCATTCTGATGAAGATCATAAAAGGTAAGTGAATATTTATAATGCTACTTCTGACTAATATTGACTACAACATGGCGGATATTTCTTTGGCTGGTTTGGTCTCTGAGCGCCGTACTCAGATTATTGCATGGTGTGCTTTATCCGTAAAGTTTTTTTGAAATCTGACACTGCGGTTGCATTAAGGAGAAGTCTATCTTTAATTCTGTGAATAACACTTGTGTCTTTTATCAATGTTTATTATGAGTATTTCTGGAAATTGATGTGGCTCTCTGCAAAATCACTGGATGTTTTGGAAGCAAAACATTACTGAACATAACGCGCCAATGTAAACTGAGATTTTTGGATATAAATATGCACTTTATCAAACAAAACATACATGTATTGTGTAACATGATGTCCTATGAGTGTCATCTGATGAAGATCATCAAAGGTTAGTGATTAATTTGATCTATTTATTCTGCTTTTCGTGACTCCTATCTTTGGCTGGAAAAATGGCTGTGTGTGTTTTTGTGACTTGGCTCTGGCCTAACATAATCATATGTTGTGCTTTCGCTGTAAAGCCTTTTTGAAATCGGACACGATGGGTAGATTAACAATAAGTGTATCTTTAATTTGGTGTATTGCACTTGTTAATGTGTGAAAGTTACATATTTAAAAAAAAAATATGAATTTTGCGCACTGCCTTTTCAGCGGAATGCTGTCAAGGGGTGCCACTAGCGGAACCCCTAGCCATAAGAAGTTTTAACTGACTTGCCTAGTTAAATAAAGGTTAAATGTAAAACATGATTTAAGAGTGTAGTACGATGTGGTTACATTATCTAAGAGTGTAGCTAACATGTTTTAGAGGAAAAGTTGCTCGCATTATTGAATAGTTTGCAAGCTTACTGGCTAGTGGCAACTGTGATACTGGTATTTATGGTAAATTTGGAGGTGCGGAGCAATAGTGTCATGTAAATTGAAAAGTTTATGCACATTAATGTAAATTGAAATCTCATCGACCAGCCTCTCCTTAAATGTTCGTCAATTAGAATAGCCTCTTAGTAACTGTTGAGAAGGACTTGCCAATTTTACAGTTAGGGGGATTTACAGTATTCGTACATTAGCATCGGGAGAGTGAGCTAACCAGTCACACTGTCAAACATTGCAGCCAGCAACACTTATATCCAGACAACCATCATCAACTAACACACAGACAGCACACAGAGACAGATAGGCCGGAGGGGCGACATGCTTAATGCTTAAATACCAGTCTGAAGGATCGGAGAACGGACAGTCCCTCCACATCGGACAGGCCCAGCTCCATGAGGCTGAGGCACACGATGATGCTGTCAAATATGTTCCAACCTTGCTGGAAATAGTAGTAGGGATCCAGAGCGATAATCTTTAACACCATCTCGGCGGTGAAGATCCCGGAGAATACCTAGGAAACGCAGACACACACATAGAGAGGGAGTGCTCAGCCTGGGGGTAGGACACTTCAGAGCAGGTTAGAGTCAGAATCAGGCCCGGCTACCCTTGCTCATGAAGCATTGCAATAGAACACTGCTGTCTTTCGCATTGCCTCCCAATCTACTGATGTTATCCACGTGGAACCGTCTGGAATTATCTGGAAGGCAGGGCTGTACAATGTTTCCACTTACAACTAACTTGAAGGACCAATTCCTACCCATACTAACATAGTAGCTCTACGTGGACTGGGAATTAATCAAATGTGCATTGCTGACAAACAAACTGTCCTAGTAATTTACACTTGAGCGTTTACCGTGAATGTGATTTCAGCAAACGTCAGGGAAATTGCCAGTGCACTACGTTGTCAACAATGCACTTTTGATTCAATCCCTGTCTCTGTGTTTTCTTCATTGGAGTGTCTGGAACTACGACATCAAACTCCACAGTTATGCTTTTGAATCAGTTTTCAGATGCTCTTTTGGGAGCATCCTCATCTCTATCTATTTCTACATTCACTGGACTTGGTCTCTTGCTCTGTGTTTGTGTGGTCAAAGCTGAAGCAGCTGACAGGTCTACAGTTAGGTGTGTGTGTGTGTACGTGTGTGTGTGTACGTGCGAGTGTGCGTGTGTGTGTGCTTCTGTAAATCTGGTGTTTTCATCTTGCAGCTCCAGAAGTGCCTCTCTGCTAGTTGTTCCTGGGAGACGCGCTCCTCGATGTGACACGGAGTACGTGACACACAGGCGGGAGGTGAGAGGGAGGGGGACAAGGCGAAAGCGTCAGAGGGCGCGTCTGGGTAGCCTTTGCGGTGACACCATTTTTCCCCCCCCAAGCAACCGGGGACTCTTGAAAGGATCTGTTCTAGAGTCTGTTAAGAGTCGTAGGCCATGTGTGCACACGCACACACACACACACACACACACACACACACACACACACACACACACACACACACACACACACACACACACACACACACACACACGCAGTTAGTAGCTGAGTGAGCGGGACAGCATGATTACTGCTGGGATATTGACTGGCACTTTCAGCTGCCTGGAGTGGCCCAATGTCAGTGTGTGTGTGTGTGTGTGTGTGTGTGTGTGTGTGTGTGTGTGTGTGTGTGTGTGTGTGTGTGTGTGTGTGTGTGTGTGTGTGTGTGTGTGTGTGTGTGTGTGTGTGTGTGTGTGTGTGTGTGTGTGCGTGTGTGCCTGCTGCTTTGGCGTGTGTGTCTCCCTTCTCATTTACATGGGGCTCATTAGGCTCGGCACACAGCTCGTTATGGATGACGAGGTTCTTCACAATCATACCGTTATTACGCTGTCAGGACCTGAGGATGAGATGGGCCGCTCATTATGATTGGGCAGAGCATCTATCGCAGAGATCATGTGACAACATTGAGTCAGAAAGTCCAACATGACATGGCTTAGCCCCAGAGAAGGACAAGACATGGACATGTACTGCATGAATTGATTTTGTTTGTGTACTGTACTGGTTTGCAGGGAGATGGAGCAGCAGACAATTATTTCATGTCTTTAGGATGATGTTGATGTTGCCCAGAGTGATGCAAAAGTTAATATGAGTTAATAATTCCGGTTTACTTAATTTAGTGGTCTATCGCACAGCATTGGGGGGGGAGACATTCCACTACTGTAAATACACACCACAAATGTGTTGAAAAATGCATTTATTGTGTTGCAATGTAATTCAAACACATTTTCATAATGTCTGTACTTGTCACGGCTGTGTGGAGAGACGGACCAAGGCGCAGCGTGCTCTGAGTTCCACATCTTTATTTTTGTGAAAATTACAAAACAAAAAGGAAACAAACAACGAACCGTAACATAAGAGGTGCAACATGCACTAACTCAAAACAAGATCCCACAAAACACAGTGGGGAAAATGGCTGCCTAAATATGATCCCCAATCAGAGACAACGATAAACAGCTGCCTCTGATTGGGAACCATACCAGGCCAACATAGAAATAAAACACCTAGATAGGAACCCCCCTCCCCTAGTCACATCCCGACCTAACCAAAATATAGAATAAAAAGGCTCTCTATGGTCAGGGCGTGACAGTACCCCCCCCCCCCCCTCCCAAAGGTGTGGACTCCGGCCGCAAAACCTGAAACCAACTAGGGAGGGTAGGGGTGGTGACTATTGTCGGTGGCGGTTCCGGTGCGGGTCTTTGCCTCCGCCCAGACTACGGGTCCGGCCATGGAGCTGGGTAGAATGCCGTGCCCGGACTGAGCATCGGCGCAGAGGAGGGCCCCGGCCATGGAGCTGGGTTGGACGCCGCACCCGGACTGGGCACCGGCGACGAGGAAGGCTCCTGCCCTGGAGCTGGACTCCATGCCTGGACTGGACACCGGTGTAGAGGAATGCTCCTGCCCTGGAGCTGGACTGGACGCCTTGCCTGGAAGCTCCGGACCATTGACCCTTGCGGGAGGTTCCGGACCGTTGACCCTTGCCGGAAGTTCCGGACCTGTGGCCGTCGCCGGAAGCTCCAGACTGGGGACCGTCGCAGGAAGCCTGGTGTGTGGAGCCGGCACAGGTGGCACCTGACTGGGGACACGCACCTCAGGGCGAGTGCGGGGAGCAGGCACAGGAAGTACCAGACTGGGGAGGCGCACTGGAGGCCTGATGCGTAGAGCCGGCACAGATGGTACCGGACTGGTGACACGCAACTCAGGGCGAGTGCGGGGAGCAGGCACAGGAAGTAGTGCGGGGACTGGGGAGGCGCACTGGAGGCCTGATGCGTTAGGCCGGTACAGATGGCACCGGACTGGTGACACGCACTTCAGGGCGAGTGCGGGGAGCAGGCACAGGACGTCCGGATGTACTGTGCTGTGGAGGTGTACATCAGGAAGAATTCGAGGAGCAGGCACATGACCTAATGGACTGGGGACACGCACTTCAGGGCGAGTGCGAGGAGGAGACACAGGACGTCCGGACTAGGGAGGCGCACAAGAGGCCTGATGCGTGGGACCGGCACAGATTGCACCGGACTGGTGACATGCTCCTCCAAACGCCTGCATTGCCGCATACTCCTCGCCAACTCCATTCTCCGGTATCCCTCCTCGCACTGTTCCATCGACTCCCAGGCGAGCTCTGGTACTCTCCTTGGGTCGACCGACCACCTCTCTATCTCCTCCCAGGTTGTCTCTGGTTCACACCTCGGCTCTGCCGACCATCCCTTGTGCCTCCCCCCCAAAAAAATTGGGCTGTCTTTTAGGCTCTCCTTGTGGCCGCGAACCCCGGTGTCGTTGCTGTCCTCCCTTCTCTCCTTGTGTTTGCCGCCAAGGAAGGTGATCCTGTCCTGCCAGGATTTCCTCCCAAGTCCAGGATCCCTTCCCCTCCAATATCTCATCCCATGTCTAGGATACCTTCTCCTCCCGGGCACGCTGCTTGGTCCTGTTGTGGTGGGATCTTCTGTCACGGCTGTGTGGAGAGACGGACCAAGGCGCAGCGTGCTCTGAGTTCCACATCTTTATTTATGTGGAACTTACAAAACGAAAAGGAAACAAACAACGAACCGTAACATAAGAGGTGCAACATGCACTAACTCAAAACAAGATCCCACAAAACACAGTGGGGAAATGGCTGCCTAAATATGATCCTCAATCAGAGACAACGATAAACAGCTGTCTCTGATTGGGAACCATACCAGGCCAACGTAGAAATAAAACACCTAGATAGGAACACCCCCCCTAGTCACACCCCGACCTAACCAAAATAGAGAATAAAAAGGCTCTCTATGATCAGGGTGTGACAGTACTTCAGCAAACACAACATTTTCAGTTTGTAAGTTTATGTCATGTACTTTATTGGAAATATATTTTCCATTCAGCATCGGAATGCAAATTCAACTTAATATCACAAGTACTTTATTGGAATGCAAATGCAATGTATTAATCTGGGTGAAATTTTCCGTGGGGTCAGTATGGTCAGCGTCAGTTTTTTATGATGTGTTTCATTTCAAATGAAATTAGCATCTCTGTAATTCTAACTCGGATAATGAACAGCACACTGTACTAACACTTATGTAGGCAAACCTTAAAAAGAGGAAGGCTACATCAGCACTGGGTCAGTGTGGTACACACTATCACAGCAAGACTATGTCACAAATGGCACCCTGTTCCCTCTATAGTGCACTACTGTCCAGGGCCGATAGTGCACTATTCGGGAGTAGGGTGCCGTTTGGGACACGCCCCCAAAGGCATGCTGGGTAATTATTTTTGTCGGGCCAAAGCAGAAGTAATGAGTAAGCGTTTAGGGTCCCAAGGCAAACATGGTAATTTAGGAATCCATATGAGTTGGTCTGAGCATGTCACGGCATCGTAGCAACACGATTCATATCTCCAGTGATAATCATAAGAAAGTGTGCAGGTTGTGTGTGTAGTCTATCCTCTTCTGCCGAAGAGCTGTCACAGCTAAGGAGACTGAGGTACGACTGAATAGGTTAAGTGAAACACTGAAATGGCACCCCATTCCCTAGAGCAGAAGTGCTCTATTTTCCACCAGGCTCTGGTAAACAAAAGTACACTACACTCTATAGGGAATAGATGCTATTTCAGATGCACCTGTTCTGTTTTCTGTAGAAAACCTAATAAAACAATATTGTTACTGGGTAGGCCTATACCGTATTGAATATCCCACAGCTTCAAAACAAATTAGCTTGGTTTACAGACTAAATGGGATTAAAAGTTTAAAGTATGTATTCCAACAGATGAACCTAGCTAAAAGGCCAAAATAAAACAAATATGTGTCGCCAACAGTGTAAATACAGGTTAGTAGAGAGTCTGAAAATGCATATCTGCTGAATGCTCACGTATTACTCATCTAACCGGTGACTCGGATGACCTGTCTGTCACTCTCCCACCCCAAACCTGTCTGTCACTCTCCCGCCCCAAACCTGTCTGTCACTCTGCCACCGTCACTCTCCCACACCAAACCTGTCTGGCACTCTCCCACACCAAACCTGTCTGTCACACTCCCACCGTCACTCTCCCACCCCAAACCTGTCTGACACTCTCCCACCCCAAACCTGTCTGACACTCTCCCACCCCAAACCTGTCTGTCACTCTCCCTCCTCAAACCTGTCTGTCACTCTCCCTCCCCAAACCTGCCTGTCACTCTCCCTCCCCAAACCTGCCTGTCACTCTCCCTCTCTAAACATGTGTTACTCTCCCACCCCAAACCTGTCTGTTACTCTCCCACCCCAAACCTGTCTGTTACTCTCCCACCCCAAACCTGTCTGTTACTCTCCCACCCCAAACCTGTCTGTTACTCTCCCACCCCAAACCTGTCTGTTACTCTCCCACCCCAAACCTGTCTGTCTGTTACTCTCCCACCCCAAACCTGTCTGTTACTCTCCCACCCTAAACAACGTACTCCTGTCTTCTCTCACACAGACACATACAGATGTGCAGTGCATGCACGTTTCTGAAAATGAAAACATGCCAGCAACTTACACACTCGTGACTATCTAACAGGCCTGACACGTAGGTGTTCGTCCGTACGTCTGTCCCGCAATGTCTTTGTGGCTGAAGGGTAACCGAGGGGCGCGAGATGTCGGCCATTGCTGTGTAAACTAGGGCCTGTGCTGTGCTGACTGTGGTCATGGTGGCTCAGCATATACTGTATGAAGACACACACGCACATGCACGCACACACGCACACGCACACGCACACGCACACGCACACACACACACACACACACGCATATCCAGACACACACAACCACGCACAGAGCAGAGTCAGGCTCATGCGAGTGGAAGGGCGGTGGGTGCAGGCTCAACAGGGAGGAGGGCAGAGAGGAGATGCCATGTGACAAGCTCTCTCTGGGAAGCATGACACTGCACACAGAGGGGCATCAACAAGGTTTCATTCCCACAGTTAACATACTCCATGGAACGACACACGCCCAACTGGCCTCAGGTGAACAGCCCCACACATGTACACACATGCTCACGCACACAAACTAAGACACACGCACAGACACAAACACACGAATAAGCATGTTCAGAGAGAGAGACAATATATACTACATGAACAAAAGTATGTGGACACCTGCTCGTCGAACATCTCATTCCAAAATCATAGGCATTAATATGGAGTTGGTCCCCACTTTGCTGCTATAACAGCCTCCACTCTTCTGGGAAGGCTTTCCACTAGATCAGTGTCTCCCAAACTCAGTCCTGGGTACCCCATTGTGTGCATGTTTTGTTTTTTGACCTAGCTCTACACAACGGATTCAAATAATCAAAGCTTGATGATGAGTTCAATATTTGAATAAGCTGCATAGTGCTAAGGCAAAAACCAAAACGTGCACCCCTTGGAGTCCCCAGGACCGAGTTTGGGAAATGCAGCACTAGATGTTGGAACATTGCTGTGGGGAATTGCTTCCATTCAGCCACAAGAGCATTAGTGAGGTCAGGCACTGATGTTTGGCGATTAGGCCTGGCTCACATTCGGCATTCCAATTCATCTCAAAGGTGTTCGATGGGGTTGATGTCAGGGCTCTGTACAGGACAGTAAAGTTCTTCCACACCAATCTCGACAAACCATTTCTATATGGACCTCACTTTGTGCACAAGAGGATTGTCATGCTGAAACAGGAAAGGGCCTTGCCCAAACTGTTGCCACAAAGTTGGAAGCACAGAATCATCTACAATGTCATTGTATGCTGTAGCGTTTTCCCTTCACTGAAAACCATGAAAAACAGCCCCACACCATTATTTCTCCTCCACCAAACTTTACAGTTGGCACTATGCATTGAGGTAGGTACCGGTAGTGATACAGCCTGGAATTGAACCAGGGTCACCTCTAGCACTGAGATGCAGTGCTAGAGGTGACTGCTGCGCCACTCGGGAGCCCCCTTGGTAGTGAGTGTGGAGATTGCATGGCAGTGTGCTCGATGTTATACACCTGTCAGCAATGGATGTGGCTGAAATAGCCAAATCCACTAACTTGAAAGGGTGTCCACATACTTTGTGAACTGACAGTCAGTCTGCTGTGTCAGACTGATCGCTGGAAATAGACAGCGATTTCAAACGTTTGAAAAGGTTCCGAGAACGTCGATATATACCTTCCTTGGTGCAAAAAAAAGGAAAAAATTATTGCCCAGCACTAGAAACAAACTTAGACCACTGCGCTACCGCAGTTCACAATGCTCTAGCAAGCCGCGAGAATACTTCATTACACCTAATGGTAATGGGTTAACCCTGTAACTACACAGAATTAGCGTTCATCAATAATACGTCACATTCTTATTGCTCTATCTATCTGTGATGGAACATTTTATGGTTGTGCTTTTCTAATAACACATTTCTGTGTTCATGCAAGTGACTGATTGGAGGAATCTTCACTATCAGTATCTGCAATTTGGCAGTACGCCCAGAACCTTGAAAGGATATCTCAGTTTCAAGGTCTCAGCTTGGAGAGAAGAAGCTTCGTGCGGTATTGGTATTTTACATGTTATGAACCAGTATTGATCGGTCACATGCATGAACCAAACGTTAATGATGAATAAGCTAAATCATGCCTATGTAACGTGTCTGTAAGCAGTATATAAGAGATCTAACGGGACTGCCCCGATGGAACTCCTGACAGACGTGTACAATTGTGCATCCAGTTTGTTGGAACCTCTCCAATTAACTGTTAATAAACAATGATTCATTTAAAATTGACTTTGAGTGTCCCAGTGTGTAGAATTTCCATGACATATCCAACACAGCCACCACTCCACGACATTTCAGACTCAAGTGACTAAGGTGATAATGACAGGTCTCGCTAAAAGCTGGGCAGGACAAGATAGGGATGAGACAGCATACGTTGTATCTGCTGTGGGCACACACACACACACGCCGGACTGTTCACTGTAGCACACTGTGACCAGCCAAGTGGAGGAAAAGCTCTATTGATTTTGGACCCGTTGGCCTGAAATGACTTCCTTGTTGGACCACTCCTGGTACAACACAACAAATTACATAACCTTAACACCACCTGTGTCCGAAATGGCAGCATATTCCCTATACCAGGGGTACTCAACTATCGACAAGGTCCAGTGACACAAATATCCTAGGTGTCAAAAGTCTGGATGGATATCATCCTTTATCAGTGGTACAGCGTAGTAACAAACATAGTCATCTATGACTTAGGAAACATGCTGTTATATAGAAGAATTTGAATGAATTATAACTTTTTTATTTTGAATGTTAACATGTGCAACATTGCATCAACATTGCTGAAGATCAAAAGTGGTTGCATAACTGTCTATGCAAAAAGTGCACTGTGAACCATTGTACATGGGCCATACATTTAAAAAATAACAAAATGTAAATAAAATAAAGTGTATGTTTTCTGGAGAACAAAGGAGAGTTGAACAAAAATAATAATCTGCATGCACAGAAGGTCACTGTGGGTCATGCAATATCATGTATAAGTCACTGTGGGTCATGCAATATTCATGTTTTAGTCACTCTGGGCCATGCAATATTCATGTATAAGTCACTGTGGGTCATGCAATATTCATGTTTTAGTCACTCTGGGCCATGCAATATTCATTTATAAGTCACTCTGGGCCATGCAATATTCATGTATAAGTCACTCTGGGCCATGCAATATTCATGTATAAGTCACTCTGGGCCATGCAATATTCATGTAGAAGTCACTCTAGGCCATGCAATATTCATTTATAAGTCACTCTGGGCCATGCAATATTTATTTATAAGTCACTCTAGGCCATGCAATATTAATTTATAAGTCACTCTGGGCCTTGCCTTTGCATTAATGAGAGAAATGACACTTTCTTTCTCCTGCCAATGCTTTGAACTTCATGAGAGCAACTCTGAGATACTGGTGCAGGTGTTCATTTGTGAGCCTGGTGCGGTATTTGTTTTGGATGAAGTTCATTGTGGAGATGGCTGATTCACAGATGTATGTTGGAGCCAAACATGGTCAGGATGTCTAGTCCAGTTTCTTGAGAACAGGAACATCAGCTGCAGGCACCATCTTTCCCCTGAAAGTGCCAGGGTCACAGTCACCAGCCTGCTCCTTCAAAGACACATTTTCATGCAGCTCAATCAAGTCCATTTGTAGTGATGCAACATCTACCCATCTGAAGATCTGTTTAGCTTTTTCTGACAACTTTGTCACATTTTTGACCAAGAAGGGGTTCTGGATGAGCAGCAGCCATTCTCTCCCATAAGTAAAGTAATCAGAGTGAGTCTTGAAGTTATCCATCAGCTTCTGGATGAAATCAACATGTTTGGGAACATCTTTGTTTCCCTGCATTTGCACCAGAAGATTGGGGAAGTGGACAAGTTCTCCCTGGGGATCATTCTTGAAAAGCTGTGTTGACCCATCCCTACAGCTTAACATTCAGTTGATAAAGTTGTGATGTAATGTCTGTCAAAAATGCAACTGTTTCCATCTTCTCCTCATCTTCCAAAAACTCAGAAAACTGAGTTGCCTCTTGACTTCCTCTTGAATGGCCCAAAAGCGTTCCAAAACCCTTCCTTTGCTGAGCCATCTGACATTGTTGTGCACATTGTTGTGTAAGTCATCACAACTGGCATTGGCCTCTGTCCGACTGTCTAGTAAGTAGCAGGTGGTGTTGTAGCGATGATGTTGCTCTCAAAAAGTTGATCAGTTTCATCATCATTGTCATGACCTCAGAATACTCCATTACCAGACTGGCACACAGGGCACATTGATGAATGATGCAGTGATATGATGTCAGGTCAGGGTGGTTCTCTTTCAAACGTGCAACCAGTCCCCTCCCTCTTCCCATCATGGCTGGAGCTCCATCTGTGCTGATAGAGACCACTGCCTTCCGATATATTCCCTGTCTGTCAGCATCCCTTTGATGACCTCATGGGTATCCTCTCTCTGTGAGTGTGCTTCTAGATGGGTTAAGCCCAACAGCTCCTCACAGAATTCCTTCTTGGTTTTGTTATAAAATCTGAAAAACACCAGAAGCTGGACATTATCAGTGTTATCTGTTGATTCATCCACAGATAATGAAATGCATGGTGGATTCTGAATGGCCTCATTAAGTTGTGAAGTTAAATCGTCAGCTAAACTCAGCAACAAAAAAAACATCCTCTCACTGTCAACTGCGTTCATTTTCAGAAAACGTAACGTGTAAATATTTGTATGAACATAACAAGATTCAACAACTGAGACAAACTGAACAAGGTCCACAGACATGTGACTAACATAAATGGAATAATGTGTCCCTGAACAAAGGGGGGGGGGGTAGTAACAGTAACAGTCAGTATCTGGTATGGCCACCAGCTGCATTAAGTACTGCAGTGCATCTCCTCCTCATGGACTGCACCAGATTTGCCAATTCTTGCTGTGAGATGTTACCCCACTCTCCACCAAGGTACCTGCAAGTTCCCGGAAATGTCTGGGGGAATGGCCTTAGCCCTCACCCTTCGATCCAACAGGTCCCAGACATGCTCAATGGGATTGAGATCCGGGCTCTTCGCTGGCCATGGCAGAACCCTGACATTCCTGTCAACCCACATGAGGGTTGAGATTGCCTGCAATGACAACAAGCTCAGTCCGATGATGCTGTAACACACCACCCTAGACCATGACGGACCCTCCACCTCCAAATCGATCCTGCTCCAGAGTACAGGCCCCGGTGTAATGCTCATTCCTTCGACAATAAACGCGCATCCGACCATCACCCCTGGTGAGTCCAAACTGTGGCTCGTCAGTGAAGAGCACTTTTTGCCAGTCCTGTCTGGTCCAGCGACAGTGGGTTTGTGCCCATAGGCGACATTGTTACCAGTGATGTCTGGTGAGGACCTGCCTTATAACAGGCCTACAAGCCCTCAGTTCAGCCTCTCTCAGCCTATTGCGAACAGTCTGAGCACTGATGGAGGGATTGTGCGTTCCTGATGTAACTCGGGCAGTTCTTGTTGCCATCCTGTACCAGTCCCACAGGTGTGATGTTCGGATGTACCGATCCTGTGCAGGTGTTGTTACACGTGGTCTGCCACTGTGAGGACGATCAGCTGTCGATCATGTCTCCCTGTAGCGCTGTCTTAGGCGTCTCACAGTATGGACATTGCAATTTATTGCCCTGGCCACATCTGCAGTCCTTATGCCTCCTTGCAGCATGCCTAAGGCACGTTCACACAGATGAGCAGGGACCCTGGGCATCTTTCTTTTGGTGTTTTTCAGAGTCAGTGGAAAGGCCTCTTTAGTGTCCTAAGTTTTCATAACTGTGACCTTAATTGCCCACCGTCTGTAAGCTGTTAGTGTCTTAAAGACTGTTCCACAGGTGCATGTTCATTCATTCTTTATGGGTCATTGAACAAGCATAGGAAACAGTTTTTAAACCCTTTACAATGAAGATCTGTGAAGTTATTTGGATTTTTACAAATTATCTTTGAAAGACAGGGTCCTGAAAAAGGGATGTTTCAGTTCTCCTCATTGCTGTGGAATCCGACAGTGGGATCTGTTTGATATTTTCCCTGAGCTCATATTTTTATTTACCTTCAAGCAAGGTGTCAGCAACTTCACACATGCATTATTTTACCTTCTCAGCTTCTGAAAAAACCCAAGCTATCCTCAGTGAACACTCCGTTGCACATTGTTGGGCTGTCAGGGAATTGACAAGGACTTTGATGGACCTCTCATTTGAGATTTGAGTTGGTTATTCTTGTTTGTTCTCACCTCCGTGTTCAATTTATTATGTCTGGTGTCATAATGGTGCATAACATACGGACTCGCTGCATATCAGGAACATTAGTTTTGTGCTAGTTGTGGGGAGAATGAATGCTTAATGTTCCGTCAACTCGTCTTTGAATATACGGTTTTCAGAGTCAACTTTTCTTTTTTTTGATACTGGTAACTAAGCTCCTATCTGTGATATTAACAGTTGAACCGCGGTCAAATCTTTTTGTTTCTTTCTGCCTGCTTGTCCCAAGGTTCAGCAGATGATATTTGTATTGATGTGATTGGGTATGACACAGCCTATTGTATTTGCATATAACGACGCAATTGGATTAGACGGGGCACTAGTAGAGGTGGGCGTTGCTTCGAGAGAGAGCAAGAAAGAGAGGTTGCTGAGGTAAAGAGGCCGCTGTGCCCGGTTGATTTTTAAAAACGGTCTAAAAAGTTATTTATTGACTTCTATATAACAAAATGCGATGTTGTCCAGACCCGGACCGCGGTCCGTCAGTTGACTTTGGCTGCCCTATACCAGGGCTAGATCTCCTGTCCTGTAGGTTCAGTCCAACCCTAATTTAGCATATCTGATTCAGCTAGTTAAGGTCTTGTTGAGCAGCTAATTAGTAGAATCAAGTGTTTTAAATTAGGGTTGGACTGAAAACCCACAGGAAGGTAGATCTCCAGGAAGAGGATTGGGTAGCCCTGCCCTATACTGTATAGTGCTCTACAGTGCTCGACTTTTGACCAGGGCCCATAATCAGCACTATAGAGAACGTGCAGATAATATACAAACACACATAACTGGGTTTACTGACTTAAGTGAACATCGTATTTTTTCGTGACTCTTTGTTTTTTACAGGTACAAAAACAAATGCATACAAAGATAACCTCCACCCATCCCGCCTCAGTCCCATCCTCCCATCTCGTCCCTTGTGTGCACATTCAGTAATACCGTATACCCCGGTGTGGTACAGAAACTTTATGGCCCAACCCTATTATGTATCTTTCGGATCTTAGAATGTTCTCAAACCGTTACTGCCCATTATATCAGTAAAGGTACGAATTCCACATTTGGATCTTTGGGGGGAATGTAAAAGGCCGCCCTCCAGATCACAAATATTGGAGTATGGGCATGTCATTTTGATTCCCAGTTACATTGTTTTCGAACATAAATCGTGTGAGCAATAACCAAAGCCTAGTTGACATAGTTTAAGGGATATATAGTATCAGTGAAGACTACCTCTTCCAGGCAATAGGAGACACCATATTTCACTCTTACTATATAAGAACCATGTTCAAACTGATTTAGGCTTTGGCTAAATGTTGGTGCCTGGACATACAATTTAAAGTCGGGTACAGATAGTCCACCTATGTCTTTCCCTCTTTGTAAATCTGTTAATTTTATCCTGGATTGTTTACCTTGTCATATACATTTTGAATCCGCACTATGAATGTTATCCCTATAGCCAGAAAGGGGAGATATGGGAAGCATTGAACTACAGAAATTCAGCCATGGTAATATGTTTATTTTGACAATAGATATTATGCAGGTGTAACACTCGTCGAAATGGGTAGACCAAGGCGCAGTGTGATTTGGGTTCATCATAATTTATTTAAATGTGAACCAGCAACAAAACAATAAAGAGAAACAAACAAACGAACGTACAGCCTTGTAGGGCTCAAAAAGCAACAATACAAAAACAAGATCCCACAAACAACAGGTGGGAAAAGGCTGCCTAAATATGATCCCCAATCAGAGACAACGATAGACAGCTGCCTCTGATTGGGACCATACCAGGCCAACATAGAAATAATAAACTAGAACACCCCCCAGTCATGCCCTGACCAACTCCACCATAGAAAATAAAGGCTTTCTATGGTCAGGACGTGACAGCCGGTTAAAGCAACTGGGCTATTATTCCAACTACGGATGTCGGATTGAATTGATTTGAGCATTCTATTAAAGTTTCTGGCAGTGGTTTTATCTAAGGAAATATATATACTCAAAAATATTTAAAATGAGAAACGATTGGGATTCCATAAGTAGAGATGGAGTCCTCCACCGGGGTCTTGAGAGAGGAAGTAGGGCTGATTTGGTTAGATTCATTTTATAACTTGAGATGAAGCTGAATTTATCTTTGATATTCAATATGTTTGGGAGCAATTGAGATACATTGTCTAGACATAGTAAAATATTGTCTGTGTATAATGCGACGAAGTGATCAGTAGATTTTAGGGAAATGTGTTTTATCTCTTTTGATTGACAAATTGCCCGAGTAACCATGGATAATAAGAATAGCAAAGGCGAAATTGGATCGTCATCTCTGCTGCTTCTAGTGATTCTGAACAGAGGAGAGCAGATATTGCCTGTCATAACTATGACTGAGGAATTGGCATATATTATTTTAATCATATTAATGAAATCGGAGCCTATTCCCATATGTTCCAAGACAGACCAGTGATATGACAATTTTTGTCCATAAAAAGCTTTTATTCACATCTCTCCCAAATGAACCTTTGTGAACATCTTTGTTAATAATTTTGAGCGATAGTGGGGCTAACATATTGCAAATAGACCTCAGGAGGAATACCATCCCATTCAGGTGATTTGCCTGTATTCCACCACGATTTACTTTTTACTGTGATTGTAAACTCATTTCTGTGAATGATGTCTATTGATGTGTGATTAACAGGTTGTTGCACAGTTGTTATCCCAAATGAACCCTTAGCCCCTATGCCCTATGCACTTGTGAGGATCTGAGAGCGATTTTCAGGGAAATCAATATCCCAATACCTTGCAAGGTGGAACTGACTTTTTACACATTTAGTTATGTTACAAAGTGGGATTAAAATGTATTTAATCATCCTTTTCTGTCAACAATCTGCATGCAATACTCACACAATATACAATATTTTGTATTGATGAAAAATAAACACTAATATATATTGATTAGATAAGTATTCAACCCCCTTAGTCAATACATCTTAGAATCACCTTTGATAGTGATTACAGCTGTGTGTGTTTTGGGGTAAGTCTCTAAGAGTTTTGCATACCTGGATTGAACAATATTTGCCCATTATTCTTTTAAAAATTCTTAAAGTTTTGTCAGATTGGTTGTTGATCATTGCTAGACAGCATTTTCAAGTCTTGCCATAGATTTTCAAACTTAAGTAAAAACTGAACTGTAACTAAGCCACTCAGGAGCATTCAATGTGGTCTTGGCAGCTCCACTGTATATTTGGCTGTGTGTTTTAGGATATTGTCCTAATGAAAGGGGAATTTGTCTCCCAGTGTATTTTGGACTGAACTAGTTTTTCCTCTGCCTAAGCTCTATTCCATGTATTTTTTTCACCTAAACAAACTACCAAGTCCTTGCCGATGACAAGCATAGCCATAACATGATGCAGCCACCACCATGCTTGATAATATGAAGAGTGGTACTTAGTGATGTGTTGTGTTGGATTTGCCCCAAACATAACGCTTTGCAATCAGGACAAAAAGTACATTTTTGCAGTTTTACTTTAGTGTCTTATTGCAAACAGGATGCTTGTTTTGGAATACAATGTTGTAATTACAATGTTGTTGATCCAACCTCAGTTTTGTCTTATCACAGCCATAAAACTCTGTAACTGTTTTAAAATGACTATTGGCCTCATGGTGAAATCCCTTAGTGGTTTCCTTCCTATCCGGCAACTGAGTTAGGAAGGACGCATGTATCTTTGTAGTGACTGGGTGTATTTATACACCATCCAAAGTGTAATTAATAACTTCACCAGGATACTGAAAAGATTTGGCATGGGTCCTCAGATCATCAAAAGGTTTTACAGCTGCATCATCTGGTTGCATCACTGCCTGACTATGGCAACTGCTCGGCCTCCGACCGCAAGACACTACAGAGGGTAGTGCAAACGGCCCAGTACATCACTGAGGCCAAGCTTCCTGCCATCCAGGACCTCTATACCAAGTGGTGTCAGAGCCACCCTAGTCATAGACTGTTCTCTCTGCTACTGCACTGCAAGAGGTTCCAGGAGCACCAAGTCTAGGTCCAAGAGGCTTCTTAACAGCTTCTACCCCCCAAGCCATAAGACTCCTGAACACCTAATCAAATGGCCACCCAGACTATTTGCATCCACCCCTTCCTCTTTACCACCGCTGCTACTCTCTGTTGTTATCATCTATGCATAGTCACTTTAATAACTCTATCTACATGTACATATTACCTCAACTAACCGGTGCCCCGCACATTGACTCTGTACTGGTACCCCCCTGTATATAGTCTTGCTATTGTTATTTTACTGCTGCTCTTTAATTACTTGTTACTTTTATTTCCTATTCTTATCCATATATTTTTTAAACTGCAATGTTGGTTGGGGCTCGTAAGTAAGCATTTCACTGTAAGGTCTAGTTGTTGTATTCGGCGCATGCGACCAATAACATTTGGTTTGATTTGATTTGCTCAAAGGGATATTAAATGTCCAGGTTTTATTTGTTCTTTGTGAGGCATTGCAAAACCTTCCTGGTCTTAATGGTTGAATCTGTGCTTGAAATTCACTTCTTGACTGAGGGACCTTACAGATAATTGTATGTGTGTGGTACAGAAATGGTGTAGTCATTCAAATATCATGTTAACCTCAATTCTTGCACACAGAATGAGTCAAAGCAATGTATTATGTGACTTGTTAAGCACATTTCAGCTTTCATTTTTAATGAATTTGTTAAATACATCTACTTTGACATTATGGGGTATTTTGTGTGATCAGTGACACTAAATCTGAATTTAATACATGTTTCATTCAGGCTGTAACAAAAGATAATGTGAAAAAAGTCAAGGGGTGTGAATATTTTCTGAAAGCACTGTGCATGTAACAGTCTTCTTCGATCTCCACACAACTCCGTTCTAAAAAAACGTGTTTGTTTATGATTTCTGGTGGATCATCAAAATAAATAAATCACATGACGTTTTTGGACTCATTCAGCAGTTATTGCCTAATCTAGTGGGGATATTATTGGAATTGAATGTTGAAAGTTCACTTTATATTCCTAAAATACAAGTTGAAAATTATGCTGTTGCTGGTTCCCGTTGACAATAACTTTTGATAAATAGCCCAATGAATCAAGACACAGTTTTTAAGTGTCTAAATCAGTAATCAACATGCAGAAACAGTTCATGATATATTGAAAACATAATCATAAAATGTACTACCTTTCGCGACTTCCGCCGAAGTTGGTGCCTCTCCTTGTTCGGGCGGCGTTCGGCGGTCGACGTCACCGGCTTTCTAGCCTCCACCGATGTACATTTCGTTTTCCATTTGTTTGGTCTGTATTGTACACACCTGGTTCCCATTACGTTGTAATTATTTCCCTATTTAACCCTCCGGAGCCATCGTGGTTTGGTGCGTGTTTATTGTTGTCAGTTGTCTCGTTTATGTGATTCTGGATTTTCGTTCTCATTGTTGGAAGATTATTTTAGAGTAAAGTTACTATTATTACTCATCTCTGTGTCCTGCGCCTGACTCCGCCTTACCCACATCAACTAGACTCTGACATACCTACACATGCCATGATATTATTTGTATTTTTTTTAACAAGCAGCAAAACATTTTTGGAAATTAATCACTCATATTGATTAGGGGGAAATCAGGTTTTATGTGATGTTGAGACTAAAACATTAAGAGTTTATAAGCTGAAAATGATTTAAAGCAGGACCAAACTTCACTAATCTGAGGTAAAAAGGTAATTGCCTTCATTTCCATGTGGTCAAAACGTCAGCTTGTGTAACGTAATAACACATACTGTCCACCTACAGGAAATTAGCGCAATATAAAATAATAGAATATGTCAAAATAAATCCACATTTCAATTTAGGCTGATAGTGTCTGTGCCGTGTGTCTGTCATTCATTCATTCCCTACCTACCTATGAGCATGCATCTCAATGACAGCATAGGACATAATGGAGCAAAGAGTTCTTTCTTTCTGACTAACTAATATAACCAGGAAAAACTAGACTAAGATACTTCAAAGAGGGTGGTGGCCAAAAAACAACAGCAACAACAGCAAAAAGGCATACGTGTGACCGCCAAGGCTGACCCTCGTGCCCTCTCCTCTCCACTTACCAGGTTGCCTATGGACAGCATGCCGTTGAACTCGTCAGTCATGGGGTAGTGCTCCATGGCCATGAACAAGGTGTTGAGCACGATGCAGATGGTAATGGCTAGGTCCAGGAAGGGATCCATCACCATCACCTTGACCAGCGCCTTCAACTGCAGCCAGCGCGGACTGCTTTCCCAGATCAGGTATTTGTGGGCAAACTCATACCAGCACGGGTGGCACTTCTGACGCGACTCCTCCAGTTCTAGGATGGGGAGAAGAGAGGGGGGGGGGTTACACTTTTAAAATTCACACTTTGCCATTGTGGTGTAAGAGACTGTTTCGTGTCTAAGTAATGTACACTCTGCTACTTATCCACTTTTCTATCTTCCCTCAGTTGTGATTTTAGACTACTTAGACTACTCTCTGAAAATCCAACTTGACTTGGAAATTCCACCAAAAATGTCCTCTTTATGCATTTTCTTCAGGAAGGTTAGCACAGTATGCCTTTTCCAGATGTTTGTTGGTAGGGCCAAGCTTGGGTGCCTAATGAGGAGTTTGATGGAGATTGACGGCAGCTCAACGGAGGCTGAAGATGAAGCTGCGAGGCCCTCTAACGTGTGACGTCTCTGATGTATTTACTTGTTGGTGTCGTGTTGCACTGTGGCTTCTGCTGAACTGTCACCCTCTATCTAGTCCATAGGCACAGACTGTGTACAATTGAGGACAGCCTCAAGCTTCAGCAGATATGAGGAGCTCCTGTGCTCACACAATGGTCACCTTGATGGTCCACAGAGACCAGTGGCTATCAGAGATTGTGGGAACATGACAATAATATGCAATTGGCATGCTGACTGCAGGAATGTCCACCAGAGCTCTTGCCAGATAATTTAATGTTAATTTCTCTACCATAAGCCACCTCCAACGTCCTTTTAGAGAATTTGGCAGTACTTCCAACCAGCCTCACAACCGCAGATGTCATGTAACCACGTCGGCCCAGGACCTCCACATCCGGCTTCTTCATCTGTGGGATTGTCTGAAACCAGGCAAATGAAACTGAGGAGTGTTTCTGTCTGTAATAAAGTCATTTTGTGGGGAAAAACACATTCCCAGTGGGTGGGCCTGGCCCTGAAGTGGGTGGGCCTATGCCCTTCCCAGCCCCGTCCATGGCAGCGCCCCTGCCCAGTCGTGAAATTAATAGATTAGGGCCTAATGAATTTATTTGAATTTACTGATTTCCTTACATTAACTGTAACTCAGTAAAATTGTTGAAATTGTTGCATTTTGAGTTTATATTTTTGTTCAGCAAAAGACGATAACTAACTAAATACACCCAGAATTTTTTAAAACTAAACTAGATATATTTTTCATTTCGGCTGCCGAAAACGAGATGAGACAAATATCTTAACTGACCTTTTGTTTGTATTTTGTACTGTCGCTATGCACACTCAAAGGGTCCTACACACTTACACACTCACTCCATCATCTACACATTCACACATAATACGCACATACATTTATCCTGACTCTACACACACACACACACCCACACATTCAAGCTGCTGCTACTCTGAAAATCTTATATCCTGTTGCCTAGTCACCTTAAGCCTATACATATCTACCTCCATCACTCCAGAATCTCTGCACATTGTTAATATGGTACTGGCACTAACCCTGTACATACTATGCTTACTGACTTACTTATTGTGTTCTTCATATTTCATCTTATTTCTTGTGTGTTTTTTATTACATTGTTATTACATTGTTATGGATTATTGCATTGTTGGGTTTTGAGTTTGCAAGAAAGGTATTTTACTGTACTTGTACATGTGACATTAAAACCTGAAACTCAAAACCTGAAACTTGAAACTTATCTCTGTGACTCAAATCTGACTACTAAGTGGACTGGACAAGAGTTTTTGGAGAGATTGAGAGCTTTCAGTGATATTTGTTTGGTCCAATCAAAAGCATCCATGACATCAGCATAATTGTAAGGCTTTCTAACAAGACCACATGCCACATTTCCACAGGAGAAGACAGCATTTGCACCCACAAGTTGATGGGGAAATATACTACCAATCTCAAGACACATCTGAAAGATCCCAATATACTGTATATGCTCAGGTAAAAACAGATTGTAACAGATTGATAATGCAAGCTAGTTGGTTTGCTGCATCCTATCAGACCTACCACGTATGACAGAACTTTGATTACAATATATTGTAGCTACAGTATGTCAATGGGTGTGATTTTTTATCTGCTGCAGAGTAATGTGCTCTTCTGCCTATTTGGTGTTTGGAAGAGATGCGATAGGATGATATAAAGAAAAATATGTTGGTATGGCAAGGCTATGTATTGTGTGCACATTGAAGTCAGTAATTTATGTTTACTATAAGTTAATGTGATGTGAATCAAATGTGACTAAAATGAAAGGGCATTTAGTTGACTAAAATGGCCCACTGTTTTCGGCATTTTGACATTAACTAGACTAAATACTTTTTCAAATTACAAAAATGTGACTTAATTATAATTTTGTCAAAATGACTAAAATTAGACTAAATAATAAAAAGAGTGCCAAAATAAACACAGGTACAGAGGCCCCTTACCCTCCAAGGCATCTGTGAGATAGCTGGCCCCACTCAGAGCTCGGTCCCTCTGCACGTGCTCTTCTCTGGACACCGGGCGAGGCAGCAGCATGGTGCTCAACTCGGTGCTGGAGTTTGGCCCCTGGAGGAGACAGAATGGTAGGCATATTGGTAAGGGAGAGGTGGCCATATTGGTGAGGGGAGGCTGCCATACTGGACATTAGAGGCAGCCATATTGGAGAAGAGAACTGTTGTAGTGGTGAAGAGAGGCATCCATTTTGGTGAGGAGAGGCAGCCATATTGGCAAAAAGAGGTGTTGCTTTATTGAGGAGAGTCAGCCATATTGGTGAGGAGAGGCAGCCATATTGGTGAGGTAATGCAGCCGTATTCGTGAGGAGAGGCAGCCATATTGGGGAGGAGAGGCAGCCATATTGGTGAGGTGAGGCAGCCATATTCGTGAGGAGAGGCAGCCATATTCGTGAGAAGAGGCATCCATATTAGTGAGGCGAGGCAGCCATATTAGTGAGGTGAGGCAGCCATATTAGTGAGGAGAGGCAGCCATATTAGTGAGGAGAGGCAGCCATATTAGTGAGGCGAGGCAGCCATATTAGTGAGGTGAGGCAGCCATATTAGTGAGGAGAGGCAGCCATATTAGTGAGGTGAGGCAGCCATATTAGTGAGGTGAGGCAGCCATATTAGTGGGGAGAGGCAGCCATATTAGTGAGGTGAGGCAGCCATATTGGTGAGCCATATTTAGATTATTCTATGCAGTCAAACGTAATCTATATTCTCAGCAAGTGATTATGAAATGACTGAGTCATGTGTCAGGGTTTCAGCTTAAACAAGTATCTCATTATTTGTATCTCCTTCAGTTCAGTCTTTGCATAATCATTTCAGGACATAATTTAATCTATATTAATTGTACATTTATTTAAATACTAAATTATTCTAGCTTGGAAACCACATCTGAGGAAATATACTACACTTCTTGTACAAGTGCTGTAATTATGTTTTTATACTTCTATAATTTTTCATTTAATAATTTGTCTTGTCCGATTACCATGGAAACGGCAATAGTAAGACAAATTCAAAGATGACAGATAGAGAATTACAATCTCTAACCATATAATACTAATGGATGTCTCTATTGGCTAAAAACATAGCTCATATTGTACATCGTAAAGCACCGCTCATATCTTATGTCATAAAGCTCTCTCTGTCTCCCTGCAGGCTTAGCAATGTCTACTACTCATACTAAATGGGATCAATAAGTCAATGAAACAAACACAGCAGCCATGGAGAGAGGACCATAAATATTTCCGCATCAAAATTTCCCATTTTTTAAACACCAGTTGTCAGTCAAGCCACCTCCCAGAGGACAGGCTGATGGAGATGCACACACAAGCACACACACGCATGCACACAAGCACACACATGCTGTTGAACACAGCAGTCACTTAGGCAAGGCTATGCTAACACACACACATCTCACATTGAGTCCACAGACAGGCTTTTCAATTTATGTTGGGTCAATGGCTGGAACATGATTCAGGATAGAGGCAGGGTGGTGACAGTTATCTAAGACATTCACTGACACACACACACACACACAAATCATCCCTAGAGCCATGTGATATCCTTATAACTAGTTACCTCCCAGCTGTATGTATCCATGATGGTGTGAGTGACAGGGGTTAAAGGTAGTCCAATCAAAGCCTCCCTGACACAAATCAGCCTCCCTCTATGATTACATAACGTCTTATTGGTCTCCCAGGTAGTCGGGCTGGCAGGCATGAGTGACGCACATCCCCAGTGTCAGAGCTCACATAAAACAACCCACTCACTGTTTGGCAAGTAAGGAACCCACCACAAGACCATTCACCATTCTCTCCTTTGTGGCCCTACCATCGCCACCACCAACAACATTCATTTAGCATCTGTTGCTACTGTGCGTTGCCATGGTTGCGTTTCCGAGACAACCTGGCGTCTGTGCCACACACGCACACGCACAAGCCCGCACGAACACGTGCACACACACTTCTCAATAACCTTCCACCACTATTCATCTGGATTAGCAGCAACACAGTGATTTTAGTGCCTTTCCTGGCCAGTCCTTTGGGTGCGATATTGCAGTGTACTGTATTGACCTCCAGAGCACAATACCGCTGACTATAAATGAACTGTACTTGTTCTTTTTGTTTGTGGTAAATAGACAAACCTGTTGGTCAATTTCTTTAGATTTGTAGCTTTCTATTTCATAATTTGTTTACATGACACACTTTTGCTAGCTGTGTGTGTGTGTGTGTGTGCATGCTTACGTGAGTGTGTGTGTGCATGTGTGAGAGAATGAACAAGCGATATCAAGAAGGATCAGTAATAGTGATAGGATCATTGGAGTGCACTGACAGCCATGCTGTTCTGAGAGCAGTCTGTTGAATGGGAAAGAGTAATAGAGATAGGATCATTGGAGTGCACTGACAAGCAGTCTGTTCTGAGAGCAGTCTGCTCTGAGAGCAGTCTGTTTCCTGGGAGAGAGTAATGGATATAGGATCATTGGAGTGCATTGACAAGCATGCTAATCTGGGAGCAGTCTGTTCTGAGAGAAGTCTGTTTCCTGGGAGAGAGGAGCATCATGTCCTTTATTCAGACAGACAGACAGACAGACAGACAGACAGACAGACAGACAGACAGACAGACAGACAGACAGACAGACAGACAGACAGACAGACAGACAGACAGACAGACAGACAGACAGACAGACAGACAGACAGACAGACAGACAGACAGACAGACAGACAGACAGACAGACAGACAGACAGACAGACAGACAGACAGACAGACAGACAGACAGACAGACAGACAGACAGAACAGACAGACAGACAGACAGGCATTTGATTTACTATCCTTGTGGGGACCAAACCATTTATTCCCATTCAAAATCATATTTTCCCTAACCCTTAACCCAAACTGCTAACCATAAATGTAACCCCTAAACCTAATTCTAACCCCAACCCTAATTGTAACCCTAACCCCTAACCCTAAAATAGCTATTTGCCTTGTGGGGCCCGGCAAAATGTTTTCTAGTTTTACTATCCTTATGAGGACTTCTGGTACCCACAAGGATAGTAAAACCAAATCACCCACACACAAGAGCACACACACACACACACACACACACAGCAGTGATAGCATGGCAAGTGATCCATTGAGTATTAGAGAAAATGCATTTAGGCTCTTCCCTTTTCCGTTCCTACACAGTTGCTAACATCCCTGCGGGGTAGTGTGAATCATCTGTTTTGAAACTGCAAATGAAACAGTGTGTTGTGTTAATGTTGAGTAGCCTAGCGGGGAAGAGGAAGCTGTTGGCTGTATCAGGTCACAGAGGTCTTGGCCAGTGACTCCAGGCAGCCTGAGGCTACTAAGTCCTGAGTCTACTCTACAGGATATGAGCTGTGGCCATTCCTTTGATACAGCTTTTTGCCACAGTAGTATCACCAGTTATCCACAGGGTGATTTCCCATGATGCATGCACATACGCAACCACACACACACACACACACACACACACACACACACACACACACACACACACACACACACACACACACACACACACACACACACACACACACACACAACTCAGAAACCCAGTGCTCACACTCTCCTCCTTGACCTTCTCCATGATGCAGGCTGGGAGCCCCTGTGGGGTGACCCCGTTCTGGTCCATGGCCACGAACAGCTTCCCATTGACGTTGAGGAAGACCTGGGAACCCCGGCTGCCGGTGCTGTAGGTACTGGGCCTGCGTCTGGTGCTCCATGGGATCACCAGGGACCCAGTACGACTGTGTGTTCCCTCATTGTCCCCATGGATGCTGAACTCGTCGTCGGCGAAGTCACCCTCCGAGTCTTTGTTCCGGGGACGGAAGCTGAAGATGCTGATGTTGCTGCCTCGTCTGGTACGCGTGGAGATGGTGCGGGAGAGGAGTGGATGTGCCGGCTGGTGGGGGAGTGGAGAAAAAGTTTAAGTGGGATATATGGTAGGGAAGTCCTATCTTCGAAAAGAGTAAGATACTTGACTCAAACCCTGGATATCAGATAATCATTTTACAAATTAGGATTGCCATTGATCTCAGTAGTTTATTAGGGGAGAAAAATCTATATCCCAAAATAAATACGTATATACAGAACCAGTCAAAAGTTTGGACACACCTACTCATTCAAGGGTTTTTCTTTATTTCTACTATTTTCTACATTGTAAAAGAATAGTGAAGACACAAAACTATAAAATAACACATATGGAATTCTTTTTGAATTTAATTTGTTATTTTACCAGGTAAGTTGACTGAGAACACATTCTCATTTACAGCAACAATCTGGGGAATAGTTACAGAGGAGAGGAGGGGGATGAATGAGCCAATTGTAAACTGGGGATTATTAGGTGACCGTAATGGTTTGAGGGCCAGATTGGGAATTTAGCCAGGACACCGGGGTTAAACACCCCTACTCTTACAATAAGTGCATTGGGATCTTTAATGACCTCAGAGAGTCAGGACACCCGTTTAACATCCCATCTGAAAGATAGCACCCTACACAGGGTAGTGTCCCCAATCACTGGGGCATTAGGATATTTTTTAGACCAGAGGAAAGAGTGCCTCCTACTGGCCCTCCAACACCACTTTGAGCAGCATCTGGTCTCCCATCCAGGGACTGACCAAGACCAACCCTGCTTAGCTTCAGAAGTAAGCCAGCAGTGGTATGCAGGGTGATATGCTGAATAGTGTAGTAACCAAAAAAAGTGTTAAACTAATCAAAATATATTTTATATTTGAGATTCTTCAAAGTAGCTACCCTTTGCCTTGATAACAGCTTTGCACACTCTTGGCATTCTCTCAACCAGCTTCATGAGGTAGTCACCTGGAATGCATTAAAATTAACAGGTGTGCCTTGTTAAAAGTTCATTTGTAGAATTTCTTTCTTAATGCGTTTGAGCCAATCAGTTGTGATGGGACAAGGTAGGGTGGCACAGCAGTCTAAGGCACTGCATCTCAGTGCTAGAGGCGTCACTGCAGACCCTGGTTTGATTCTAGGCTGTATCACAACCGGCCGTGTGATACAGTACAATAGGGCAATTGTCCCAGTGTAATCTGGGTTAGGGTTTGGCTGGGGTAGGCTGTCATTGTAAATGAGAATTTGTTCTTAACTGACTTTCCTAGTTAAATAAAACATTTTTTAAAAGGGTTGGTATACAGAAGATAGCCCTATTTGGTAAAAGACCAAGTCCATATTATGGAAAAAACAGCTCAAATAAGCAAAGAGAAATGACAGTCCTTCCTTACTTTAAAACCTCTTGGAACTACCCATCCCGGATCCGGGAGTATTGTCAGCAACTACACTAATTAGCATAGCGCAAATCACAAGTGAAATATAGTGAAACACAGCTTAGCCTTTTGTTAATCACCCTGTCGTCTCAGATTTTGAAATTATGCTTTACAGCCAAAGCAAGACAAACGTTTGTGTAAGTTTATTGATAGCCTAGCATAGCATTATGTCCAGCTAGCAGCAGGAAGCTTGGTCACGAAAATCAGAAAAGCAATCAAATTAACCGTTTACCTTTGATGATCTTCGGATGTTTTCACTGACGAGACTCCCAGTTAGACAGCAAATGTTCATTTTGTTCCATAAAGATTATTTTTATACCCAAAATACCTCCTTTTGTTGGTTATGTTATATTCAGAAATCCACCGGAAATAGCGGTCACGACAATGCCGAAAGAAAATCCAAATTTTGTCCATAATATCGACAGAAACATGGCAAACGTTTTTTATAATCAATCCTCAATGTGTTTTTCAAATATCTATTCGATAATATATCAACCGGGACAATTGGCTTTTCAGTAGGAGCTAGAGGAAAAATGACTACCTCTGTCTTTTACGCAAGAATCACTCTGAGAGCCCTCAGCTGGCCACTTACGCAATGTAGTCGTTTACGCTCATTCTTCAAAATGAAGGCCTGAAACTATGTCTAAAGGCTGTAGACACCTTAGGGAAGTCACAGAAAAAGGAATCTGGTTGATATCCCTTTCAATGGACAATAGGGATGAATAGAAAGACAGGGGTTTCAAAATAAGAGTCACTTCCTGATTGGATTTTTCTCAGGATTTTGCCTGCAATATCAGTTCTGTTATACTCACAGACAATATTTTTAGAGTTTAGAGTGTTTTCTATCCTAAGCTGTCAATTATATGCATATTCTAGCATCTGGTCCTGAGAAATAGGCGGTTTACTTTGGGAACGTCATTTTTCCAAAAATAAAAATAGTGCCCCCTAGTTTCAAGAGGTTTTAAGACATGAAGGTCAGTCAATCTGGAACATTTCTCGAACTTGGAAAGTTTCTTCAAATGAGGTCGCAAAAACCATCAAGCGTTATGATGAAACTGGCTCTCATGGGGACCGCTACAGGAATGGAAGACCCGGAGTTACCTCTGCTGCAGAGGATAAGTTCATTCGAGTCAAAAGCCCCAGAAATCAGCATTTAACTGCCCCTCAGATTGCAGCCCAAATAAACGCTTCACAGAGTATATGTAACAGACACATCTCAGCATCAACTGTTCAGAGGAGTCTGCGGAAATCAGGTCAAATTGCTGCAAAGAAACCACTACTAAAGGACACCAATAATAAGAAGAAACTTGCTTGGGCCAAGAAATACAAGCAATGGACATTAGACTGGTGGGAATTTGTCCTTTGGTCTAATGAGTACAAATTTGAGATTTTTGGTTCCAACCGCTGTGTCTTTGTGAGACGCAGAATATGTGAATGGATGATCTCCGCATGTGTGGTTCCCACCGTAAACATGGGGGAGGAGGTGTGATGGTGTGGGGGTGCTTTGCTGGTGACACTATCCGTGATTTATTAAGAATTGTAGGCACACTTAACCAGCATGGCTACCACAGCATTCTGCAGCGATACGCCATCCCATCTGGTTTGCACTTAGTGGGACTATAATTTCTTTTTCAACAGGACAATGACCCAAAACACACCTCCAGGCTGTGTAAGGGCTATTTGACCAAGAAGGAGAATGATGGAGTGCTGCATCAGATGACGTGGCCTCCACAATCACCAGACCTCAACCCAATTGAGATGGTTTGGGATGAGTTGGACTGCAGAGTGAAGGAACAACAAGTGCTCAGCATATGTGGGAACTCCTTCAAGACAGTTGGAAAAGCATTTCAGGTGACTACCTCAAGAAGCTGGTTGAGAGAATGCCAAGAGTGTGCAAAGTTGTAATCAAGGCAAAGGGTCGCTACTTTGAAGAATCTTAAATATATTTTGATTTGTTTAGCACTTTGATTGTTTACTACATGATTCTATATGTGTTATTTCATAATGTGGATGTCTTCACTATTATTCTACAATGTAGATAATAGTAGAAATAAAGAAAAACCCTTGAATGAGTAGGTATGTCCAAACTTTTGACTGGTACTGTACCTATTTACAAAACCTGAAAGCATACTATTAGATTCAGAATGTTTGTATTTATCCATGGTATTTTATCCATGTTGAAACATCATGATGAAATTTGAACCCATTAAGAATGCATAGTGATGATATTCACCCTGCCCCCATCCACTGTATCCACCTTCAACGTCGTCACGTATCCCTTCTCCACGTCTCCCCCATTCTCTACCTCCTCCACCAGTTCCTCCAGACTTCTCCTCCTGCTCTGCACCTCCTTGTGGTCAGGGAGAGCCAGGCCCGGGGACAGTTCCGGGGACATCAAGGATTCTGTATCCTGAGCTTTCTGAGTAGGAAATACAAAGGGTCAGCTCAAGTAGGCATAGTCCTTTTTCAGCATATTGTGTCATTCAAAATGTACTAAACTCCCATACCAGCTAACCAATTGAAAGAAATGTCTACGGTCCAAATTCCCAATATCGAAAGCATCAACGCTTAAATTCCATGACGTAAAACCTTACGTCTTACCTGCGCTTCCCTCTTGAGGCGCTCCATGGCCAGCTGGAACTCTTTCTCTTTCTGCCAGGCCTCCTGGATGGTGGCCTGGTTCTGCTCCTCGTAGGCCATGGCCACAACAGCTAGGATCAGGTTGACCAGGTAGAAGGAACCCAGGAAGATGACCACCACAAAGAACACCATGTAGGTCTTCCCTGCTGACCGCAGAGTCTGGGGAGGGATGGATCGATAGATGGATGGATGGTTTGGCAAAAAGTATGTTATAAAAGACAGAGGGTTTGATTTTTGCAAGTTAATGTTGGTTTAAGCTTAGGTTAAAGATTGTGGAAGATTGTAGAAGACCTCCAAGACCTTAAATACATTACTGTAAACAAATATACTTATTTTCTTCCAATGATCTTACCTGTATGTGGATATTGTTTGAAATGAACCTGGTCATTTCCTGGTGTCCATACTGACCTGGTGATAGAGGTTCTCCCAGTAGTCTTGTGTCATAAGCCGGAAGAGGGAGAGGAACGCCCAACCGAAGCTGTCAAAGCTGGTGTAACCATAGTTAGGGTTCCTTCCTGCCTTCAAACACTCAAACCCATCTGGGCAATGCCTGTAGAGAAAACCGAAAGAAAACATCAAGAAAATGTCATGTTTGGCCCTAGTCCAGAATCAAGGTCCTAAACCGTAGGAACTAATGTAGATCTTACAGAGCAAATACCAAACTGCATGTTGCATTTTTTGTTCTGTCAGTAGGCCCAAATATGTCCCTTTACTACAAAAACGTAAACAAGGTCATACTGTATAAAATGATGCTGCAGATTGGATCCCATGCCAATATGCTGCCTCCTTAGTGTGTACAGTTCATGCACATTCACTGGCTTGTCATTGCCGCACAGTGAGCTCATCCCACGCCTGTTATCTTAGCGAAGGGTGGCCATTAAGATAAATAACCGTGTCCACAGGCCTTGAGCTTTATCCATGCGACAAGGTCCCGTACCAGTCGTCCCCATCGTGTGGTACAGATAATACTAATTCAATAAGCTGAAATATCACAGATGTAATTTACAGTTTATAAGCTTATCAGAGTATTTTGTGATTGTTCTTCAAA
This sequence comes from Oncorhynchus kisutch, assembly GCF_002021735.2. Lineage (NCBI taxonomy): Eukaryota > Metazoa > Chordata > Actinopteri > Salmoniformes > Salmonidae > Oncorhynchus > Oncorhynchus kisutch. The sequence continues at coordinate 70,657,282 of NC_034184.2, forward strand.
TGTACATTACATAGTGGAACTGGTTTAGACATTTCCATGACTACCTGTGTAAGAAACAGTTCAAGAGCCAGCGAGGGTAAGTTCAGAGCAATGCCACGGCACTGCAATGCCACTGCATGCCACCCCACGTTAGAAACCGTCCCCATATTCTTGTGACAAAAAGGTGAGTCACTCCGACCCCCGGCTTCTTCAGACGTGGACCGGGTTAGGGGGGCTGGGGTGAAACGGGTGGGCGTCAGGAAGAGCGTGGCTGGGGAGTTGAATGGACGTGATGCCACCATCCTGCTATCACGCCAATCCCTCTCCCCTTCACACCACCCCAGCCCTTCACCCATCCCTGCAATGCCCACCACAACCGCAGCCTGTTTGACCGGCCAGGCAACACCTGTCTGTCAGCGGCCTTGGCCGTGGCTGCGGCATGCGGAGGGAGGGTGTGAGGGTGTGGGGCGATGGGCGCTATCACCCACCAGACACCTCTCTGTGTATCTGGCGGACGTGTCAATGGACATGCCCCACTTCAGACCCCCGGGAGGCTGCTAACGGAAGGCCTCAAACCCACCACACACACAATTCCCATACGGCGGCATAACATGTCTGAACTGCAGAATATCCTTTAGCATTGTTTTTAAGATGCATTTCCTAGATTTCCAATTCTAAGTACACCCTTTTTGTGTTATCTGTACATTTTTATCATGGGTGCATGTACACGTCCATAGTAACCCACCAAAATATGGTAGCAGAATAATGTTTTGTTATTTTTCTAGGGGCATAAATTCTTATGACCTTACAGGAAAACCAGGAAAGAGTGCCAGGGATTGCTATAACCTAACAATGCCTCACCCTGTAATTAAAAGTGCCACGTTTGGTAAATGAATGCTCTCACCCTATGTCTAATTGGACTGCACAGAAAGTGTCACTACAGCAGTCACACAAATGTAGCTGTTGCTGAGCCCCAAACATGAAACATCCACAGAATCAGATCACTTTTATAGGACACAAGCAATCGAAACGCCGCCTGCGGTTTGTGTTGTGATGAGTAACGTGTCGTATTGTTGTCAGAGAGAGAGAGAGAGATGAACCCTGACACAGAGGAGTCACTGAGAGTATCTGTCAGAGTAACTGCTTTCTCTCAGCACTCCGGCAGCTGGGGGTGCGATCGACCGCTATCCTATCTCTCGCCAGGGCACTGGGCATTCTGACATGGAGCTATTTTTGGCACCAGCAGTGAGCCCCGGTAACTATCCCTTTAAGAGGATCTGGGAAGGGGCGTTGAGGGTTGTGGGAGGGTTGGTGGATGATGAACTATATCCCTGTGAGGATAGTGACTACCTGACGGTTCATCACAACACACTGTTGAAAAGTTAGATGTGATGTACAGTTTGGTCTTTACTGTAGACCTAATACCTTGGAAACTGTCAAGGAAGCATCAGTACTCCACTGACAACAGTACAGAGAAAAAGAGAGGCCAAACAGAATGGCAGCAGCAAAACAGTGATGATGTGGTACACTTGGAATAAATGGTAGTAGTAGGCTGTTAAAAGTATCAAATCAGCTGCCGAGGATTAATTGAAACATCAGATCTCTATGTCTGAGTACATGGCCCATATGACAAACAACAGTTCTGATGTGTGTTCATCAGATCAGACATGACCCCTCCCCCCTCGCCCCCATCCCTCTCGCTCTTATCCCAGCCACGGATGAGCTCCAATAGTTGATAGGATACAACATAAAAGTGAACAGAAGTGGGAGCAGGGGAGTGTTCCCTACGGTCACTTTGTGGAGGGAACATTGGCTTGGCTGTGAGTTGAGTCACCCCTTCCAACCCTTCCACCCTGTGAAACAACAAAGCCTGGTGGGGAAGGCTTCAAAGCCTGGTGGGGAGAGGAAGGTGCCCTCCTAGACCTGATGTCCTCACTGCTCAGATTTATGCCCAGGTTTACCAAGTCAGTGTTCGTTAGGCACAAAATGGAAGAAAACTAACTGAAATAGGGAGGGACTACATAGACTTGTCCAACAAGAAATGTTCATTTTAGTTTACTATTGTGTGCCCTATTGAATATGATCCATGAGTCTGCCCAGGCTGCTTCACCGAGTGACCAACCACAGGCTAGGAATAGCCAGGCTGAGTCCTTCATTAAAGTTTGCAAATGAAAACATTTTTGAACATTTTGCAGTGGAAAACATAAATGCGTGTTTCTTATTGGTCAAATCGAGGTTGTCCCTCCCTGTTTTAGTCAATTTTCTTCTGTTTTCTGTGTGAACCGGATCGTGATGAAGAACTCTGCAATAGGCTTTAGCTCTTACACAACCATGCTTCCTCCTCAGGCACTGATACAGGCAGAGTGAACACAACAGCAAAAGAGGATGATAATCAGCAAAAAAAAAAGAAGAGAACTACGATTCATACACTGGAAATAATGATGCTCGCAATGTGCACGTCAAGAACCAAAATGAATAGTTTGGGTATGTATTTTGTCACTCCATAAGACGTGTTTTAACAAAATTACAATATTCACTGAATTACATGTCTATCTGCTCAAGGCGTCCATAATGCTAGGCCCCTCTCATCTCAAAAAAAACATTATGTCTTCATCCCAAACCATTAAGAAAAACAAAAGTTGACATTACAACCAGTTAGCCTAATATTAGAGAGTTCTAGGACTGAGGTCTATGAGAATGAAAGTACTTAACATTTCTATAGCAACAGTATCCAGGAGGTTGTTGCCCATGGAGATTGTTTTCTGTGACCTCTCCTGAGGATGTGGATTGGTATCTCAGATTGGTTTGTCATGATTTATGTAGTATTTTATGCATTTTCTTGTTCCCAGTGTAGCTTGTGTAGAACGTTTAGATTCCTTGCATAATTATTTCATAGATTTTTGAGTTCTCTTAGGTCAACTGGCAATCAAGTAAAAGGTCTGGAGAAACGAACAAACAATCAAGCGTCATATGACTATAACTATTCTGTTTCTAATGGGCTATTTTGAGGTGAACCGGGTCAAATAATAGGAGGCGGACATACTCATGTAACATTTAAAGCATCTAAAATACATCCTACTTACAGTTGATTTATACTACCTCTTATCTTAATGAACATCATTTTACACTCTGTAATTACCAGTGTAATACATGCCTGCTGATGGGTTTTTATAATAAGAATATTTACAGTACTAAGAAAAGACCAGATCATCAAAGGAGTCCTTCAGCTGGTATCATAACTGGGCAATAACGGCACAATTGTTAGCATACCCGAGGACTATCTTAAAGTATTCTGTGAAGCCTCTCTGAATCGCCACCCTAACAATATAGGCCAGTGATAATGTCATTCGAAAAAAATGTTAACAGCAAAGCTAGCCAGCATTAATATCGACAAAAATAAAGGCCCTTCAACTTGCACTTGATATAAATGCAATTAGCGAGCTGTTACATTCAATTTGATGACTCATCAAGTAGAACTGGAGTCAGAGAAATAAAAGGAGTTAAGAACATGGCACATACAGAGAGCCTAGGGTGGGGGAGAGCAAAAAGGTGGATGTAAGTGAGAGGCAATAATCTTCACTTTGCAGTCAGGTTAGCCATTAACAAAGCCATTAGAGTGAAGCTAAAAAGCTTAAAAAGGATCAAATGTGACTAAAGTGGAGGGGCAAACCCACTAGCCCCCCTCCCGCTGCCTCTCCATCCACCCCCCCCCCCCCTGGGCCGTAGTCATCAAGCATTTTTTTCACAGAAGTTTGATAAATATTGGCCCAGATCCATGTCCATTTTGATTGACAGGAAAAGATTCCAGTGAGTGACAGCCAGTGACCAGCTGAATGTGGGACGAGCCTATGGGAGCATTGATTTCTACAGACCTTCATTGACCCTATGAGACCGAGGTAGCCAGACCAGTAAACAAACACCACAGAGACAAACAAATACCATTGTCTGCCATGTATTTATCTTAAAGGGTGTTGTGTTAATACAAGCTCAGAAATGGCATTTAACATTTCATCTCAGTTCATCTCTACAGAAAAATAACATATATTATATACACTACATGACCAAAAGTATGTGGACACCTGCTCATCGAATATCTCATTCCAAAATTATGGGCATTAATATGGAGTTGTTCCCCCCTTTGCTGCTATAACAGCCTCCACTCTTCTGGCAAGTCTTTCCACTAGATGTTGGAACTTTGCTGCAGGGACTTGCTTTCATTCAGCTACAAGATCATTAGTGAGGTTGGGCACTGATATTGGGCGATTAGGCCTGGATCGTAGTGTTCGACGGGGTTGAGGTCAGGGTTCTGTGCAGGTCAGTCAGGTTCTTCCACACCGATCTTGACAAAGCATTTCTTTATGGACCTCGCTTTGTGCATGGGGGCATTATCATGCTGAAACATGAAAGGGCCTTCCCCAAACTGTTGCCACAACATTGGAAACACAGAATCATCTAGAATGTATGCTGTAGTGTTAAGATTTCCCTTCACTGGAAATAAGGGGCCTAGCCCGATCCATGAAAAACAGCTCCAGACCATTATTCATCCTCTACCTTTACTTTACAGTCATCACTCCGCATTCTGGCAGGTAGCGTTCTCCTGGCATCTGGCAAACCCAGATTCGTCCATCTGACTGCCAGATGGTGAAGCATGATTCATCCCACCAGAGAACATGTTTCGACTGCTCCAGAGTCCAATGGCGTCAAGCATTACACTACTCCAGCTGATGCTTGGCATTGCGCATGGTGATCTTAGGCTTGTGTGCGGCTGCTCGGCCATGGAATCCCTTTTCATGAAGCTCCAGACTAACAGTTATTGTGCTGACGTTGCTTCCAGAGGCAGTTTAGAACTTGGTGATAAGCATTTTTTCACACGCTACTCGCTTCAGCACTCTGTGGTCTCGTTCTGTGAGCTTGTGTAGCCTACTACTTTGCAGCTGAGCCGTTGTCCTAGACGTTTCCACTTCACAATAACAGCACTTACTGTTGACTGGGGCAGCTCTAGCAGGGCATAAATTTGACAAAGATGGCATCCTATGACGGTGCCACATTGAAAGAGTTCTTCAGTAAGGTCATTCTACTGTTAATCTTTGTCCATGGAGATTGCATGGCTGTGTGCTCGATTTTATACACCTGTCAGCAATGGGTGAGGCTGAAATAGCCGAATCCACTAATTTGAAGGGGTGTCCACATACTTTTAACATTTTCGAGGCAGTTCCATCCTCTGACCACTTAGATGGGTGTTTGGCATTTTGTTAAAGAGTAAGAAATCATAGCACAAAAAAATGAAGATGAGACATTATTTAAGGCCATGTAAGGCCACAGTATTTAATACCTTTATTGTTCCATTTAAATTGAATCAATGGCTAAAATATGGCGACTATTTGGTCACCAAACTTCAAAGCTGATTTATGCCATGTTCACATGCTAGTCGGAACTAGGAAACTTGATCATTTCCGACTTGCTAACTAGTTGAACGTGGAACATATATAACTACAACCAGTTAGCAAGTCAGAGTTTCCCAGTTCCGACTAGTACTTTAACGCTGCATAAATCAGAACTTTGGACCAATCACCATGCACCAGACAGACAAAGCTTAGAGCCTGGCTGTTTTATCATTCGTGGACACAAGCTGGAGCGTGCGATTGGATTGGCTGTTATCTCTCAGAGAGACAGACAAATACATCCTTTGTCTCCGTGTGGCTGGAGGCAGATGTTACATTTACCGTGTCCCCAGCCCGCCATAACTCACCCCAAGGGACCATTACTCTGCTCTCCCTTTAGGCATTCGCCCAATAACACACAACCCGTATGTTTTTCCTACTTTCCATTACATCTTCAATAGATTCCCTTAATTTTTTTTAAGAAAAGAGGGAGGGGGGGGTATGATTAGAATGTTGAAATATCCCGGTATCAATTACAGCTGCTTTTTAAAGAACGTTTTTTAACCCTTTGTGGTGTGGGGGGTGGGGGGGGGATGTTGAAAGCATGAGCTAGCATCACGCGACATTGAGGGCATTGGAAGAGGCTTTCATTTGATGGAGACTGCCTGTGTGATTTCCTGTGTGAGTTCCTGGAAAAGACATGGATGAAATGTTGTTGGTATTCATTTTCCAATCATTATTTTGTAAGTATAAAAGTAGGAGATTCAATTGAAAGTGGGGACTATTTTGTCTGTGTTTGTGGTTGGAGCAAAATGGAAACCGTGGGGCACATTAGAGCTTGGCACCCAACAGAATACAGATGGGTATTATTTACTTTGTGAAACCCTAGATCTTAGCCCTGGCACTCCTATCCTGCCACTCCTGCCTGTTGCTCCAAAATCACTTGGCGTTACAGGATTAGAGCGTTGGCATGACGGGTCATGCTAGTGTTGAGGGCATTCATTAATTCCATGTCTATGTAGAGTACATTCATTTGATGAGTAGTTGGGCTGAGAATGGGATTCAGAATGTCTCAGAACAACATCAGAATGATTCGGAAAGTTGTCATCTGATGTTAACTTGACGAATATTAAAGATGCCCCCTTTATCCTCCCTGAAAGTGACTATCATGTTGTTGCTTAATGGCTAAGAAAGATGCCACACTTCATGGACACATTTTTCACTGTTGCATGCTCAGTGTAGTTGTGTTCAGGCTCGCTTTCTTTCTATGGATACAATTGCCACTGGGTGTCCTAAAATCTACACAGTACACAAACAAGTGATGTCAGAGGTCACATGTTGATATGCTAACTGCAGTCTCCCATGGCTCAACCCTTCATACTGTCATCCAGAGGGCAGCCGGGTACTAGCATGTCACACTCATGGCCAGGGTGATGAGCCGACACGTTTGGTGATTTACCCCCAGCCATGCAACATGCATGTTCTCCCAATTGCCAATTCCTGGTCCAGAATACATCCGTTTTGGGTTGAGGCGAATGCCGTTTCACTTCAGTGAATGTGGGAGATATATTAAGGAATTGTAAATTGACCATTATTTTCTGAGATATTATTATTTATTTTTAAAACATAAAGATTATCCAATGTCAAAGTGACACACACCAAAGTTATTAGTTGAACTAAATGACTATTTATAAGCTGGGTTTACTTATTTTATATATAAAGTACCAGTCAAAAGTTTGGACACACCTACTCATTCAAGGGTTTTTCCATATTTTGAACTATTTTCTACGTTGTAGAATAATAGTGAAGGCATCAAAACTATGAAATAACACATATGAAATCATGTAGTAACCAAAAGAGTGTTGTGGATGGCCTCCACAATCCACAATCACCCGACCTCAAGCCAATTGAGATGGTTTGGGATGAGTTGGACCGCAGACTGAAGGAAAAGCAGCCAACAAGTGCTCAGCATATGTGAGAACTCCTTCAAGACTGTTGGAAAATAATTCCAGGTGAAGCTGGTTGAGAGAATGCCAAAAATGTGCAAAGCTGTCAACAAGGCAAAGGGTGGCTACTTTGAAGAATCTCAAATATAACATATATTTTGATTTGTTTAACACTTTTTTGGTTAGAACATGATTCCATGTGTTATTTCATAGTTTTGATGTCTTCACTATCATTTTTACAATGTAGAAAATAGTAAAATAAAGAAAAACCCTTGAATGAGTAGGTGTGTCCAAACTTTTGACTGGTACTATATATATATATTATAATTTTTTGGTTACGGCATCGGGTATTTCCAGGCAGTCTCCCATCCCAGTACTAACCAGGCCCAACCCTGAACAGGCGTGTCCAGGGTGGTATGGCTAAAAGCATTTTTTTTTTACCCTGTTTTCTCCCCGAATTAGGTCCCTTGGCTCATCTTTGCATCTCCTCAATGAGGTAGCTGGCCTTACTTCTATACACATTACTCCAACTGTGCTATATAACTTGGGGTGCACGCATCATGACAGCAAAAATATCTACAAAGAACTGTGGGATTCGGTCCTTCTTGGATCTGCAAGCCTACTGTGTAGCGCACCAGTGTCAATCTGCATGACTCAAAAACGCATTATCCCTCTGAGCTAAAGCCTAAACACACATTAGTGCTAACACATATTCCCGTCCAATGCAAGGTTACTCATCAAGCATAGTTTGAGGAAACCAATTCTGGCAGATTAGCAACGCAACCATAGTTAAAGTCACTGTCAAGGCCCACTCGCTTGTTAAAGCCTATTGGCTCGCACAGGATGGATGGTGGTTGATAAGCCCATGGTGTCTTCTCTCTACAGCCTGAGGGCAGCTGAGTCGCCATCAGTCGACCATCACTCCGTCTTGCTGACTCACACCCTCAGAGCCAGGCTATCTCTGTTGACTTAGCCACACAGCGACAGGCATCATCTCAGCCACCTAAACCCTAACCTCAGGGCCCCTTTGTGACATCCTCTGGTACTGCTAAATAGCATGTACTAGACTAGAGCATACAACATGAGGCTAAGGTTCATGAGGCTATGGATCATGAGGCTATGGTTAAACCATCTACAGTACAAGCCACCGTCACACTAGCCTTGTGGTCCGGTCTGTTTGGTATTTTGCCAACCCTTCTCTGTTTTTGTTCCTTACCATGCCAAACAAGATCAACAAGAGGGGAGCTGGCTACAACACATACAGAATGGTAATAACCTCTCTTCACAGTGATGCACATTCATATTTATTGGCTATTGTTCACTGTCATTTTCTTTAGCAATAGAATGAGGAGAAAGAGCAGTGTCACTTACCCAGCATCACTCCCGTCCCCACATATTAAGGCATCCTTAGCTCCCTCCACTTTGTAGTAGTTGTCTGAAAAGGGGAGAAAGATTTTTTTGTTGTTGATTACATTGCTCCAGTATTGCTGAATGTGCCCAAAAGCATTAGCATCTCAAGGTTAAAAGTATTTCAATGGTACTCAGACCTTGTGACCAGAATGCCCTGCTTGGGGAAAGTTGTTTATTGACTGTATTATATTAATCACTGATCTCAAATCATCCCACCCTTAAACAACCCACTGGATGTAGGATTTTAATCATTTGTTATTGTTTTGTGTTTCACCCGAGCTTTTAGGGACCAGTAGCCTGGTGATGTGATGTGTAGCGGAGCCTGCTTGAAGTTGAAGGGAGGGTGAATGAATGAATAGCATAGCAGAACCCAGTAACTGAGTTGCTGTCGACTCCCACAAAAAAAAGATGAGACTTACATTTTGACAAGTGTGTTTAAAAAAATAATAATTGCTATGCATTGTTGCTGTGTTAAATAAACAATTATAGATGCAATCTTAGGAAACAATATTGAGCTGTTCTTTGTTTTTGCCTTGTTTGTTTGGCTGTGGTGTTTACTATCATTACATCATGATGGTCAGGCGTCATGTGGTCTCGTCATGTGACAATCATTCTCCATTAGAGGAACGTCAGTCCATTTAAACATATGTGCCACGTCAGTGTTGTGCAGCAAAGGTTAGCACGCAATGATTTGTGTTGGTGAGGGTGGACCCTAGTAATCCCATCGCTGCAGGGTTGTCTCTGTTATTGCCTGTTTGGATAGGTCAGTACAGAGGACAATGGAACAGAACACTGCCATGTCCTGTGTGTCCATAATGAGCCTCAAACAACTGCTGTGTGAGCCGTTTTCTAGGATACACATTATCCTCTGCAAACATGTTATGCTATGGCTGCATGTAACGTTTGGTTGACGTCACTGTCACACAAGAACTGTAAGACTTACCCAAAGCTAAGAGACCCACGACCAACAACATGACCATATTAGTGCAGTTAAGAAACATCAATCACTACAACAGCATGTGAGCCAGAACGGGGTTCAACTAGTTGAAATCGTTAAAATACTTTAACTGTGTTGGATTACGCTTGGCTGGCGCAATGGAATCAATGGAAGAGTCCCAAAAGTGCAAACTCTGTCCAAGTGGCACTGCGGGCAGGTTAAACCAAAAACTGAGAGTATTTGAAAGATTTCAAATATTGTTTGAAACCAGGTCTATATTACAGCATGTTAATCTTATACACTAACATATAATCTACTGCTCTAGTGTTGTTAATTTTTTCATATTTCGAGGATACTTCACATATCATATCACACGTTAATAACACACGAGTAAAACCTCAACATCACCAAAACTTTAGGCAGGCCCAAGCTATTGCATATGTCTAATTACATTGTATCAGTGGCAGGGAATATACATTTGATCATATTACTACAGTGCTAGCCTCCCTACACTGGCTTCCTGTCAAGGCAAGGGCTGATTTCAAGGTTTTACTGCTAACCTACAAAGCATTACATGGGCTTGCTCCTGCCTATCTCTGATTTGGTCCTGTCGTACATACCTACACGTACGCTGCTGTCACAAGACGCAGGCCTCCTAATTGTCCCTAGAATTTCTAAGCAAACAGCTGGAGGCAGGGCTTTCTCCTATAGATCTCCATTTTTATGGAATGGTTTGCCTACCCATGTAAGAGACGCAAACTCAGTCTCAACCTTTAAGTCTTTACTGAAGACTCATCTCTTCAGTGGGTCATATGATTGAGTGTAGTCTGGCCCAGGAGTGAGAAGGTGAACGGAAAGGCTCTGGAGCAACGAACCGCCCTTGCTGTCTCTGCCTGGCCGGTTCCTCTCTTTCCACTGGGATTCTCTGCCTCTAACCCTATTACAGGGGCTGAGTCACTGGCTTACTGGGGCTCTTTCATACCGTCCCTGGGAGGGGTGCGTCACTTGAGTGGGTTGAGTCACTGATGTGATCTTCCTGTCTGGGTTGCCCCCCCCCCCCCTGGGTTGTGCCGTGGCGGAGATCTTTGTGGGCTATACTCGGCCTTGTCTCAGGATGGTAAGTTGGTGGTTGAAGATATCCCTCTAGTGGTGTGGGGGCTGTGCTTTGGCAAAGTGGGTGGGGTTATATCCTTCCTGTTTGGCCCTGTCTGGGGGTGTCCTCGGATGGGGCCACAGTGTCTCCTGACCCCTCCTGTCTCAGCCTCCAGTATTTATGCTGCAGTAGTTTATGTGTCGGGGAGCTAGGGTCAGTTTGTTATATCTGGAGTACTTCTCCTGTCCTATTCGGTGTCCTGTGTGAATTTAAGTGTGCTCTCTCTAATTCTCTCTTTCTCTCTTTCTTTCTCTCTCTCGGAGGACCTGAGCCCTAGGACCATGCCTCAGGACTACCTGACATGATGACTCCTTGCTGTCCCCAGTCCGCCTGGCCGTGCTGCTGCTCCAGTTTCAACTGTTCTGCCTTATTATTATTGGACCATGCTGGTCATTTATGAACATTTGAACATCTTGGCCATGTTCTGTTATAATCTCCACCCGGCACAGCCAGAAGAGGACTGGCCACCCCACATAGCCTGGTTCCTCTCTAGGTTTCTTCCTAGGTTTTGGCCTTTCTAGGGAGTTTTTCCTAGCCACCGTGCTTCTACAGCTGCATTGCTTACTGTTTGGGGTTTTAGGCTGGGTTTCTGTACAGCACTTTGAGATATCAGCTGATGTACGAAGGGCTATATAAATACATTTGATTTGATATAGAGTATTCTAATTTTTGGCAAAAAGCTATCGAGTACAAAACATTTCGTTTTTTTGTAGTATGGTTTTTACCCCTCAGAAATCGATTTTCAGTCTCCTAATAGGGTAATTTAAGGGAAATGTCTATTTTCAGTTTTGGTAAGATTTCTATACAGTACCAGTCAAAATATTGGACACACCTACTCATTCAAGGGTTTTTCTTTATTTCTACCATTTTCTACATTGTAGAATAATAGTGAAGACATCAAAACTATGAAATAACACATATGGAATAATGTAGTAACCAAAAAAGTGTTAACAAACACAAATATATTTTACATTTGAGATTCTTCAAAGTAGCCACCCTTTGCCTTGATGACTGCTTTGCACACTCTTGTCATTCTCTCAACCAACTTCACCTGGAATGCTTTTCCAACAGTCTTGAAGGAGTTTCCACATATGTTGAGCACTTGTTGGCTGCTTTTCCTTCACTCTGCTGTCCAACTCATCCCAAACCATCTCAATTGGCTTGAGGTTGGGTGATTGTGAAGGCCACGTCATCTGACAAAGCACCTCATCACTTTCCTTCTTGGTCAAATAGCCCTTACACAGCCTGGAGGTGCGTTGGATCATTGATTGTCCTGTTGAAAAACAAATGATAGTCCCACTAAGCGCAAACCAGATGGGATGGTGTATCGCTGCAGAATGCTGTGGTAGCCATGCTGGTTAAGTGTGCTTAGAATTCTAAATAAATCACAGACAGTGTCACCAGCAAAGCTCCCCCTCACCATCACACCTCCTCCTCCATGCTTCACGGTGGGAACCACACATGCAGAGATCATCTGTTCACCTGCATCTCACAAAGACATGGCAGTTGGAACCAAAAATCTCAAATTTGGTCTCATCGACCAAAGGACAGATTTCCACAGTCTAATGTCCATTGCTTGTATTTCTTGGCCCGAGCAAGTCTCTTCTTCTTATTGGTGTCCTTTAGTAGTCGTTTCTTTGCAACAATTCAACCATGAAGGCCTGCATCTCACAAAGACATGGCAGTTGGAACCAAAAATCTCAAATTTGGTCTCATCGACCAAAGGACAGATTTCCACAGTCTAATGTCCATTGCTTGTATTTCTTGGCCCGAGCAAGTCTCTTCTTCTTATTGGTGTCCTTTAGTAGTCGTTTCTTTGCAACAATTCAACCATGAAGGCCTGATTTGTGCAGTCTCCTCTGAACAGTTGATGTCGAGATGTGTCTGTTATTTGAACTCTGTGAAGCATTTATTTGGGCTGCAATTTCTGAGGCTGGTAACGTTAATGAACTTACCCTCTGAAGCAGAGGTAACTCTGAGTCTTCCTTTCCTGTGGCGGTCCTCATGTGAGCCAGTTTCATCCTAGCGCTTGATGGTTTTTGCGACTGCACTCAAAGAAACTTTCAAAGTTCTTAAAATGTTCCGCATTGACTGACCTTCGTGTCTTAAAGTAATGATGGACTGTCGTTTCTGTTTGCTTATTTGATCTGTTCTTGCCATAATATGGACTTGGTCTTTTACCAAATAGGGCTATCTTCTGTATACCACCCCTACCTTGCCACAACACAACTGATTGGCTCAAATGCATTGAGAAGGAAAGAAATTCCACACATTAAATTTGAACAAGGCACAGTTGTTAATTGAAATGCATTCCAGGTGTACCTCATGAAGCTGGTTGAGAGAATGCCAAGAGTTTCCAAAGCTGTCATCAAGGCAATGGGTGGCTACTATGAAGAATCTAAAATATAAAATATATTTGTTATATTTGTTTAACACTTTTTTAGTTAGTACATGATTTGATATGTGTTATTTCATAGTTTTGATGTCTTCACTATTATTCTACAATGTAGAAAATAGTTTTTTTTAAATGAGTAGGTGTCCAAACTTTTGACTGGTACTGTATATGAAACGTTCATAGATCTAACTTCATTAGATTAGATAAATATTACTTTTTCTAAATGACAAAATATTCAATCAATGTACCTCAATATTGTTTGTTGGGATGATCTACAAAGCTGAGATGAGACAGATTACACTTTTAGTTGAGCATGACTAGAGGCATCCAGGGAAAGACTAGTGGCTTCATGGAAAGACTAGTGGCCTCCAGGGAAAGGCTAGTGGCCTCCAGGGAAAGGCTAGTGGCCTCCAGGGAAAGGCTAGTGGCCTCCAGGGAAAGGCTAGTGGCCTCCAGGGAAAGGCTAGTGGCCTCCAGGGAAAGACTAGTGGCCTCCAGGGAAAGACTAGTGGCCTCCAGGGAAAGACTAGTGGCCTCCAGGGAAAGACTAGTGGCCTCCAGGGAAAGGCTAGTGGCCTCCAGGGAAAGACTAGTGGCCTCCAGGGAAAGGCTAGTGGCCTCCAGGGAAAGGCTAGTGGCCTCCAGGGAAAGGCTAGTGGCCTCCAGGGAATCGCTAGTGGCCTCCAGGGAATCGCTAGTGGCCTCCAGGGAATCGCTAGTGGCCTCCAGGGAATCGCTAGTGGCCTCCAGGGAATCACTAGTGGCCTCCAGGGAATCACTAGTGGCCTCCAGGGAATCACTAGTGGCCTCCAGGGAATCACTAGTGGCCTCCAGGGAATCACTAGTGGCATCCAGGGAAAGACTAGTGGCCTCCAGGGAAAGACTAGTGGCCGCCAGGAAATGATGTGAATTACAGGAGGGGGGGTGTTTAACCCTGGGGGGCATTTAGCCCTAAGCCACCCTATACAACAAGTCTCTCTCGCAAAAGGGATCTTTGCTCTCAATAGGGTCAGCCTTTTTAACTAAATTATACATTCATTCATTAAACAGGTGTTTAACTGGCGCACAGCGCTCACCTTCGTCTGCGATGAAGTCTTTGAGCGAGGGCCACGTCCGGTTGTTGCAGAAGAAGGTGGTGTTGGTGTTGAGGGTGTTGTTGACGCAGTGCGCTGTGCTGCGGACGCACTTCTGCCGCAGATTACCCATGAAGAGCTGCAGGCCAATGAGGGCAAACACACTGAGGCAGAACACGGTCAGGATCATCACGTCCGCCAGCTTCTTCACCGACTGGATCAGCGCGCCCACAATGGTCTTCAGGCCTGCCCAAGGTCAATAGGTCAGCACGCACACACATGGTCATAGAAATGGACACAGGGTAAATAGAAGCTATCTTTGATTAGATAGTTCTGTCTAATCATAAGGAACTGTTTTAGATCTAATAACTGAAAATGGTTATTATGTATATGTAATTTAAACATTTAACAAAAATAATTATAAAAAATTCTGGAAGTTAGTGGCCTCTTACTTTTTACAATTACATACTGTATAGTGGGGCTTGTTTACAGTGACTTAACTACAGTGCATTACTCTGTATAACAAGTTACAAAAATTACAATAATTGTATAAGGAACAACACAACGACTCACTATCAATAATAATTAGTGGTGGGCACCAATATCGATAATTCGATATGATATCAATATAGTTTGTAATCGATATGAGCAAGGCACATCGTGATATTGGCTTATCCTTGCTGTTAACCCACACTTTTATGTAAAAGAGGAAACATTAGTGTTTCTGCAGGCATAAAGCCCTCTCACAGGATCTCAACTTAGATTAACTGCCTGCTGATGGGCCATCAACGAGCTTGTGTTCAAACAGGTTGGCTAGGTTAGGCCCCCAGAACATTCACCCTTGGCCCAATGGGCAGTAAGCAAGAACTTGTCTGAATTTCACAAAGCCGTAGAAGTTAAGTCCATACAGTTGCAACTTTGATATTGGTTTAAAAATTGCAAAATGCAATATTGATATAGATTTCAGTGCCCATCACTAATAATACTAACCATGACATGGATGAAATAAACTGTACAGTTACAAATTCAGAACATTAAAAGCAAGAAGGCCACACAGAAACTGAAGACACCGACACGGCATTCAAAATACAAAGAAAGCTAACAAAAACTAACTAACCTCTACAGAAAGAAACATTGTCTTGTTTCTTTTTGAGAGTGCACCGAAAAATTCACAATGTATGGTCATTGACAACAGACGCTTCCCAAATAATGACTGACTTACTGGCTGACTGACAGGCTGGCTGACAAACTAACTGTCTGACTGACTGAAAACGAACTGACTGGCTGACAAACTGGCTGACTGACTGGCTGACAAACCAACTGACTGGCTGAAAAACGAACTGGCAGGCTGACAAACTAACTGACCGACTGATTGACTGACTGGCTGAAAAACTAACTGACTGGCTGACAAACTAACTGACTGGCTGACTGACTGGCTGACAAACTAACTGACTGGCTGACAAACGAATTGACTGGCTGACAAACTAACTGGCTGACTGACAAACTAACTGGCTGACTGACTGGCTGGCTGACAAACTAACTGACTGACAAACTAACTGACTAAATGACTGGTTGACAAACTAACTGGCTGACTGACTGGCTGGCTGACAACCTAACTAACTGACTGGCTGACACACTGACTGACTGGACAACAAACTGACTGGCTGACAAAACAACTGACTGGTTAACAAACGAACTGACTTGCTGACTGGCTAACAAACTAACTGGCTGATTGACTGGCCGAAAAACTAACTGGATGACTGACTGGCTTATTGACTGGCTGGCTGACAAACTAACTGACTGGCTGACAAACTAACTGACCAGTTGACAAACTAACTGACTGGCTGACTGACTGATGGACTGGCTGACAAACTAACTGACTTGTTGACTGACTGGCAAACTAACTGACTGGCTGACAAACTAACTGACTGACTGACAAACTAACAGAGTGACTGACTAACTGGCTGGCAAACTAACTGGCTGACTGACTGGCTGACAAACTAACTAACTGACTGGCTGACACACTGACTGACTGGCCAACAAACTAACTGACTGACTGGCTGACAAAACAAATGACTGACTGGCTAACAAACTAACTGACTGGCTGACAAAATAACTGACTGGTTGACAAACTGACTTGCTGACTGGCTAACAAACTGACTGATTGACTGGCTGACAAACTAACTGGATGACTGACTGGCTGATTGACTGGCTGGCTGACAAACTAACTGACTAGCTGACAAACTAACTGACTGGCTGACAAACTAACTGACTGGCTAACAAACTAACTGACTGACTGAGAAACTAACCGACTGACAAATTAACTGACTGACTGAACAGAATTGCCTACTGGCTGACTGACTAACTGTCTGACAAACTGACTGACTGACTGCCTGACTGGCTGATTGACTGGCAAACTCACTGACTGGCTGACAAACTAACTGACTAGCTGACAAACTAACTGACTGGCTGACTGACTGACTGGCTGGCTGGCAAACTAACTAATTGGCTGATTGACTGGCTGGCTGGCTGACAAACTAACTGACTGGCTGACCAACTAACTGACTGGCTGACAAACTAACTAACTGACTGAGAAACTAACCAACTGACTGGCTAACAAACTAACTGACTGACTGAGAAACTAACCGACTGACAAATTAACTGACTGACTGAACGGAATTGCTGACTGGCTGACTGACTAGCTGTCTGACAAACTAACTGACTGACTGGCTGGCTGACTAATTGACTGACTGCCTAACTGGCTGATTGACTGGCTGGCTGACAAACTAACTGACTGGCTGACAAACTCCTTGACTGGCTGACTGACTTGCTGACAAACTAACGAACTGACTGGCTGTCTGGCTGACAAACTAACTGACTGGTTAACAAACTAACTGACTGACTGGCTGACTGACAAACTAACTGACTGACTGGCTGACAAACTAACTAACTGACTGGCTGACAAACTAACTAACTGACTGACTGGCTAACTGACTAATTGACTGACTAACTAACTGACATTTGGACTTGAACCCTGTCTCAGAATGTTCCCAAAGCATTTCCAAGATTTTCTAGCATTTTTTCCCAAGCTAACTATATTTAGCTTATCTGATCCTATGCTATTACTTTACTATCCTGATTCCTATTTGGCCAGGATTTGTGTTGGATTAAAGGTAGTGTGAGGGGCCAGACTGCTGTACAGTATGAATACTGAGAGGAATTCAGTCTCTAAACCGTCACTTCCAGTCTGGCATTTCCAGAAGATGGTGTGGGCCAAAGGAGGTCAGCCATGAAGAGCCTGACGCACCATGTGTCTCAACAGCACCTGACAAAAGGAAGAAGTGGAATACATGGGCCATGACTGATTGAAGTTAGCCCCGGCAGAGTAGATACCGGGTACCTACTGTATGGTACAGATCATCCCAAAGTGACCTACCAGGTAAATCTAGAAATCTAGGTCCTATAGCCTATGGCCAGGTCGCAATTGTAAATGAGAACTTGTTCTCAACTTGCCTACCTGGTTAAATAAAGGTGAAATATTTTTATTTTTTTAATTGCGTAAAGTAAAAAGTACGGTCCAGGGTTTTTCCCTGGCCAGGTCAAGTGGACAGGTTATGCATTGTAGATTTACATAAAGGGCCCTGCTCAGAAATATACTGCACTGTGTTGCTAAGGGTACTACACCCCTTTCATCCAAACAAGGGATTTAGTCCTATTTGAGTAGAGATCCAGTCTGAATGGATTGTATGTCCTGCTTCCTATGGGAGCGTCTGTTGTGAATGGAGATATTATTACCATACAAAGTGGTATTTGACTATACCCATGCCTGTTAAACACTAAGGGTGAATGAGACCTGTTGAGTCAGATAACGAGGTAACATAATCCTTGGGCTTAAGGCCAGATGTCATGTTGAAGCTTTATCTGTGGACTATATATTCACTATGTTGATGTCTATAGCGAAGTGTTTGCATACAGCATGTGGATGCAAGCATTGATGCATGACTACGCCTTCAAAGAAACTAGATTAGTATTTTTCATAAATGAATGGCATACATACATCCAAATACAAAATGAATTTGAAATGACAACACAACGGTTGCTACCAGACTCTTATTCTACTGCTCAGGTTATACATTGCCCCACATCCCTCCCTTCCCCAATACATGTGTTAATATTGGACTATAATTTGTGTCTTCCTTGATTATACTTATGCTAAAATATTTATTATATTCTTTTGATCCATTTCCTTTGTTTGTATTCTTATCTTTTCGTTTTTCTTATTGTTGTTGAATTGTCGAGAAGGAACCTGCAGGTACGCATTTCGTACGGTGATGTAAACCATGCGTATATCGCGTACATAAGCCTAATACAACTTAAAACATACTATGGGCAAACATATTCCATGAGAATCTAAAATGTGAGAATCCTCCATTTTGAATCAGACGTTACCCAACTCAAAGGTCTCATTTCCACTCACAGGTTAGTTTGATTACCGGAAACAAAAAGGGAATGACAAGGCACTCTGTTCCAATACCCACACTAGCAGGCCACTTTGGGTGCATGCCCAATACATTGCTTCATCCTAAGTACAGTAGGGTGCTAGTGTAGACATATTGGAACGTAGCCGGGGTTTAGTTCTTCCAACGGTGGGTGGTGTCTTAGTGTTTGAAACTCCCTTCTCACCTGGGATGACTGAGATAGTTTTCAGTGCTCGTAGGACTCTGAACGTCCGTAATGCTGAGACATTGCCCAGGTCCACAAACTCAGTAACATATCTGCAACAAGTGAAAGTCAAGCAGACACAATGACAAAGCACCGACGACAGGCAAAACACAACAGTTGAATGTGCCGAGATTGGAATAGAGGGGAGGGGGGAGGGCTTGGATTGAGGTCAAGGGTCAGAGAGGATGGCTTTGGCTTGGACAGAGAGGAGGAAGAGGGTGAAGGGGCATGTACAGTACAGTAACAGTATGTGGACTGGACAATAGACAATGTAACCCATTTTTTGGTAACACTGCAGCACAAGGGGAGACTCCCTCTTACCTGGGATTACTGAAATAGTTTTCAATGCTCTGAGGACCCTGAATGTTCGAAGTGCTTGGAGATTGCCTACTTTAACAAATTCGGTTAGCAACCTGCAGGATCAAATTACAGTTATTTGGTCAAACACCCCCAAAAAAAATGTAAAGACAACTGCAGGCTAAGCACTGCCTCTTAGTGAAGCTTTCCCTGGAGAACAGGACAGAAACAGCAAGGTATAGATATTTCCTGTTAGTTTTTTTTTTACAGTTGTGTGCTGTTAGTATGTCTCCACATCAAGAGACTCCAGAAAAATGTGAAAAACGAATATGGTGCCAGTCCATGTGCTGCTCATATGAGGTATGTTAAGTCTTCTGGACCTAAGTGGTTCCATTCCCTATTACATTTCTGAGGTGAGTTTTCCAAAAGCTTCATAGCTAACATGGCATGCACTCCGTTTCCATGGGAACACCCAGGGTTGGGGGTGGGGGGGTATCCGTTTCCCGGTCATCAGTCTGGATTTAATAAAGCCAGCGGCGGGAAGAAAGGTGGCCTGTCTGTCAACACGAGTGGGAGGGCAGCGGGGGTCGGTAACTGATGTGTCCCTGTCCTGCTAAATATCCATCTGACCCCACAGAGGCTTCCAGTTCAAGGTCGACTGGAAATAAAGCTGCAGGAGCCAAACGAGAAATCAACACTTCATCGGGGGGGGGGGGGGGGGGGGGGTGGACTTAATCCAATCTCTGGAGGCATCCTTAATGACTCCATTGGAACCTGCTTCTGGTTAAGGTTCCCTATCGGACAATCTGTCATTGGTTTAGAGGCTATTATGGGTGACTGGGAAACTGCCTGAGCCTTTGGCGTCTTACCTACAGTTCTACTTCAAACACGGTTTTCTCACAGGTGAGTCAGTTAATGCACAGTGGGGATGTTCAAAATTGTTCCCTTAGAAAAAAGGTGCCGTATGTCCTCAGTGTTTAGACCATCCACAGTAGAAGGTCAGGAGCTAAATAGATTATTCAAAAGCAGCTTAAGGTGCTTTCTACACCCACACCACCAAAGCAAAATGTTACATTTGAAGAGTAAGAACTTCGGTAATTGGTCATTAAATTCAGGTTGCATTCTAAAATGTTGGAAGTAAAAGTTTGCACTGCATCTATTGGTTAAAAAAGAAAGAGGATTGAAGTATAGTGAAGTATAACAGGGATTTCCAGTAGTCGAGTAAGTATTTACTTTTTACTGTCCTGTTTTGACATTTATTAATGTGTTATTCAATGCGTTTCTATGGTTTTTAGTAGTAAAGGCCAAAATCAATATTTTAAGGAAGTAGAGGGCAGGTTAAAAGGAAGGAGAGGGCAGGTTAAAAGGAAGGAGAGGGCAGGTTAAAAGTAAGGAGAGGGCAGGTTAAAAGTAAGGAGAGGGCAGGTTAAAAGGAAGGAGAGGGCAGGTTAAAAGGAAGGAGAGGGCAGGTTAAAAGGAAGGAGAGGGCAGGTTAAAAGGAAGGAGAGGGCAGGTTAAAAGGAAGGAGAGGGCAGGTTAAAAGGAAGGAGAGGGCAGGTTAAAGGCAGGAGAGTGCAGGTTAAAAGGAAGGAGAGGGGACCTTAACAAGAAGTAGATGGCAGGTTAAAAGGAAGGAAAGGGCAGGTTAAAAGGAAGGAGAGGGCAGGTTAAAAGGAAGGAGAGGGCAGGTTAAAAGGAGGTAGAGGACAGGTTAAAAGGAAGGAGAGGGCAGGTTAAAAGGAAGGAGAGGACAGGTTAAAAGGAAGGAGAGGGCAAGTTAACAGGAAGTAGATGGCAGGTTAAAAGGAAGGAGAGGGCAAGTTAACAGGAAGTAGATGGCAGGTTAAAAGGAAGGAGAGGGCAGGTTAAAAGGAGGTAGAGGACAGGTTAAAAGGAAGGAGAGGGCATGTTAAAAGAAAGTGGATGGCAGGTTAAAAGGAAGTAGGTTCAAATGAAGTAGAGTGTCAGACACTAACAGGAGCAATACAGAGAGGTCTACTGTAGCAAGAGAGATACTTACGCCATGACAATCACACTGAAATCCAGCCAGTTCCACGGGTCCCGCAGGAAGGTAAATGGCCCCACACAGAATCCCCTCGCCAGAATCTTTATCAATGACTCAAACGTGTAAATTCCTGTGAAAGTGTACCTGGGTGGGTGTATGGGGTAAGGGAAGGGGGGAACAAAAGGTCAAAACATCAGCAGGAAATGGCATTAGCTAGGGTGAGGAGCAAAACACTGCTCTTCTTCCTCCACATGGTTCCCCGACTCAGAGTGCAGTTCAAATAAAACATATTTTTTAAAGAAGAAAGAAACCAATAGGAAAGAGACAGACATACATGTAGCAGCTTCAGGGAGAGACAGAGACATGTAGCATCTTTAGCTTAGAGACAGAGACATGAAGCAGCTTTAGGAAGAGACAGAGACATGTAACAGCTTTAGGTTAGAGACAGAGACATGTAGCAGCTTTAGGGAGAGACATAGACATGTAGCAGATTTAGGTTAGATATAGAGACATGTCGCAGCTTTAGGGAGAGACAGAGACATGTAGCATCTTTAGGGAGAGACAGAGACATGTAGCAGCTTTAGGGAGAGACAGAGACATGTAGCAGCTTTAGGGAGAAACAGAGACATGTAGCAGCTTTAGGGAGAGACATAGACATGTACCAGCTTTAGGTTAGAGACAGAGACATGTAGCATCTTTAGGGAGAGACAGAGACATGTAACATCTTTAGGGAGAGACAGAGACATGTAGCAGCTTTAGGTTAGAGACAGAGACATGTAGCAGCTTTAGGGAGAGAGAGACATGTAGCAGCTTTAGGGAGAGACAGAGACATGTACCAGCCTAAGGGAGAAACAGAGACATGTAGCAGCTTTAGGTTAGAGACAGAGACATGTAACAACTTTAGTGAGAGACAGAGACATGTAGCATCTTTAGGGAGAGACAGAGACTTGTAGCAGCTTTAGGGAGAGACAGAGACTTGTAGCAGCTTTAGGGAGAGACAGAGACATGTAGCAGCTTTAGGGAGAGAGACACATGTAGCAGCTTTAGGTTAGAGACAGAGACATGTAGCAGCTTTAGGGAGAGACAGAGACATGTAGCAGCTTTAGGTTAGAGACAGAGACATGAAGCAGCTTTAGGGAGAGACAGAGACATGTAGCAGCTTTAGGGAGAGACAGAGACATGTAACAGCTTTAGGGAGAGAGAGACATGTAACAGCTTTAGGGAGAGACAGAGACATGTAGCAGCCTAAGGGAGAAACAGAGACATGTAGCAGCTTTAGGGAGAGACAGAGACACGTAGCAGCTTTCGGGAGAAACAGAGACCTGTAGCAGCTTCAGGGAAAGACAGAGACATGTAGCAGCTTTAGGGAGAGACAGAGACTTGTAGCAGCTTTAGGGAGAGACAGAGACATGTAACAGCTTTAGGTTAGAGACAGAGACATGAAGCAGCTTTAGGGAGAGAGAGACATGTAGCAGCTTTAGGGAGAAACAGAGACATGTAGCAGCTTTAAATTAGAGACAGAGACATGTAGCAGCTTTAGGGAGAGACATAGACATGTAGCAGCTTTAGGGAGAAACAGAGACATGTAGCAGCTTTAAATTAGAGACAGAGACATGTAGCAGCTTTAGGTTAAAAACAGAGACATGTAGCAGCTTTAGGGAGAGACTGAGACATGTAGCAGCTTTAGGGAGAAACAGAGACATGTAGCAGCTTTAGGGAGAGACAGAGACATGTAGCAGCTTTAGGGAGAGAGACACATGTAGCAGCTTTAGATTAGAGACAGAGACATGTAGCAGCTTTAGGGAGAAACAGAGACATGTAGCAGCTTTAGGGAGAGACAGAGACATGTAGCAGCTTTAGGTTAGAGACAGATACATGTAGCAGCTTCAGGTTAGAGACAGAGACATGTAGCAGCTTTAGGTTAGAGACAGAGACATGTAGCAGCTTTAGGTTAGAGATAGAGACATGTAGCAGCTTTAGGGAGAGACAGAACCTGTAGCAGCTTTAGGGAGAGACAGAGACAAGTAGCAGCTTTAGGGAGAAACAGAGACATGTAGCAGCTTTAGGGAGAAACAGAGACATTCAGCAGATTTAGGTTAGAGACAGAGACATGTAGCAGCTTTAGGGAGAAACAGAGACCTGTAGCAACTTTAGGGAGAGACAGAGACCTGTAGCAGCTTTAGGGAGAGACAGAGACAAGTAGCAGCTTTAGGGAGAAACAGAGACATGTAGCAGCTTTAAATTAGAGACAGAGACATGTAGCAGCTTTAGGGAGAGACATAGACATGTAGCAGCTTTAGGGAGAAACAGAGACATGTAGCAGCTTTAAATTAGAGACAGAGACATGTAGCAGCTTTAGGTTAAAAACAGAGACATGTAGCAGCTTTAGGGAGAGACTGAGACATGTAGCAGCTTTAGGGAGAAACAGAGACATGTCGCAGCTTCAGGGAGAGAGACACATGTCGCAGCTTAGGGAGAGAGAGAGACATGTAGCAGCTTTAGGGAGAGACAGAGACATGAAGCAGCTCTAGGGAGAGACAGAGACATGTAGCAGCTTTAGGGGGATAGAGAGACATGTAGCAGCTTCAGGTTAGAGACAGATACCTGTAGCAGCTTCAGGTTAGAGACAGAGACATGTAGCAGCTTTAGGGAGAAACAGAGACATGTAGCAGCTTTAGGTTAGAGACAGAGACATGTAGCAGCTTTAGGGAGAAACAGAGACATGTAACAACTTCAGTGAGAGACAGAGACATGTAGCAGCTTTAGGGAGAGACATATACATGTAGCAGCTTTAGGGAGAAACAAAGACATGTAGCAGCTTTAGGGAGAGACAGACATGTAGCAGCATTAGGGAGAAACAGAGACATGTAGCAGCTTTAAATTAGAGACAGAGACATGTAGCAGCTTTAGGTTAAAAACAGAGACATGTAGCAGCTTTAGGGAGAGACTGAGACATGTAGCAGCCTTAGGGAGAAACAGAGACATGTAGCAGCTTTAGGGAGAAACAGAGACATGTCGCAGCTTTAGGGAGAGAGACACATGTCGCAGCTTAGGGAGAGAGAGAGACATGTAGCAGCTTTAGGGAGAGACAGAGACATGAAGCAGCTCTAGGGAGAGACAGAGACATGTAGCAGCTTTAGGGGGATAGAGAGACATGTAGCAGCTTTAGGTTAGAGATAGAGACATGTAGCAGCTTTAGGGAGAAACAGAGACATGTAGCAGCTTTAGGGAGAAACAGAGACATTCAGCAGCTTTAGGTTAGAGACAGAGACATGTACCAGCTTTAGGGAGAAACAGAGACCTGTAGCAACTTTAGGGAGAGACAGAGACCTGTAGCAGCTTTAGGGAGAGACAGAGACAAGTAGCAGCTTTAGGGAGAGACAGAGACATGTAGCAGCTTTAGGGAGAAACAGAGACATGTAGCAGCTTTAAATTAGAGACAGAGACATGTAGCAGCTTTAGGGAGAGACATAGACATGTAGCAGCTTTAGGGAGAAACAGAGACATGTAGCAGCTTTAAATTAGAGACAGAGACATGTAGCAGCTTTAGGTTAAAAACAGAGACATGTAGCAGCTTTAGGGAGAGACTGAGACATGTAGCAGCTTTAGGGAGAAACAGAGACATGTCGCAGCTTTAGGGAGAGACAGAGACATGAAGCAGCTCTAGGGAGAGACAGAGACATGTAGCAGCTTTAGGGGGATAGAGAGACATGTAGCAGCTTCAGGTTAGAGACAGAGACATGTAGCAGCTTTAGGGAGAAACAGAGACATGTAACAACTTTAGGTTAGAGACAGAGACATGTGCAGCTTTAGGGAGAAACAGAGACATGTAACAACTTTAGTGAGAGACAGAGACATGTAGCAGCTTTAGGTTAGAGACAGAGACATGAAGCAGCTTTAGGGAGAGACAGAGACATGTAGCAGCTTTAGGGAGAGACAGAGACATGTAGCAGCTTTAGGTTAGAGACAGAGACATGTAGCAGCTTTAGGGAGAAACAGAGACATGTAGCAGCTTTAGGGAGAGACAGAGACATGTAGCAGCTTTAGGGAGAGACAGAGACATGTAGCAGCTTTAGGTTAGAGACAGATACATGTAGCAGCTTCAGGTTAGAGACAGAGACATGTAGCAGCTTTAGGTTAGAGATAGAGACATGTAGCATCTTTAGGGAGAAACAGAGACATGTAGCAGCTTTAGGGAGAGACAGAGACATGTAGCAGCTTTAGGTTAGAGACAGAGACATGTAGCAGCTTTAGGGAGAAACAGAGACCTGTAGCAACTTTAGGGAGAGACAGAGACATGTAGCAGCTTTAGGTTAGAGACAGAGACATGTGCAGCTTTAGGGAGAAACAGAGACATGTAACAACTTTAGTGAGAGACAGAGACATGTAGCAGCTTTAGGGAGAGACATAAACATGTAGCAGCTTTAGGGAGAAACAAAGACATGTAGCAGCTTTAGGGAGAGACAGACATGTAGCAGCATTAGGGAGAGACAGAGACATGTAGCAGCTTTAGGGAGAGAGAGACATGTAGCAGCTTTAGGGAGAGACAGACATGTAGCAGCTTTAGGGAGAGACAGAGACATGTAGCAGCTTTAGGTTAGAGACAGAGACATGAAGCAGCTTTAGGGAGAGACAGAGACATGTAGCAGCTTTAGGGAGAGACAGAGACATGTAGCAGCTTTAGGTTAGAGACAGAGACATGTAGCAGCTTTAGGGAGAAACAGAGACATGTAGCAGCTTTAGGGAGAAACAGAGACATGTAGCAGCTTTAGGGAGAGACAGAGACATGTAGCAGCTTTAGGTTAGAGACAGATACATGTAGCAGCTTCAGGTTAGAGACAGAGACATGTAGCAGCTTTAGGTTAGAGATAGAGACATGTAGCATCTTTAGGGAGAAACAGAGACATGTAGCAGCTTTAGGGAGAGACAGAGACATGTAGCAGCTTTAGGTTAGAGACAGAGACATGTAGCAGCTTTAGGGAGAAACAGAGACCTGTAGCAACTTTAGGGAGAGACAGAGACATGTAGCAGCTTTAGGGAGAGAGACACATGTAGCAGCTTTAGGTTAGAGACAGAGACATGTAGCAGCTTTAGGGAGAGACAGAGACATGTAGCAGCTTTAGGGAGAGACAGAGACATGTAGCAGCTTTAGGGAGAGACAGAGACATGTAGCAGCTTTAGGGAGAGAGACACATGTAGCAGCTTTAGGTTAGAGACAGAGACATGTAGCAGCTTTAGGGAGAGAGAGACATGTTGCAGCTTTAGGGAGAGACAGACATGTAGCAGCTTTAGGTTAGAGACAGAGACATGAAGCAGCTTTAGGTTAGAGACAGAGACATGTAGCAGCTTTAGGGAGAAACAGAGATATGTAGCAGCTTTAGGTTAGAGACAGATACATGTAGCAGCTTCAGGTTAGATACAGAGACATGTAGCAGCTTTAGGTTAGAGACAGAGACATGTAGCAGCTTTAGGTTAGAGATAGAGACATGTAGCAGCTTTAGGGAGAGACAGAGACATGTAGCATCTTTAGGGAGAAACAGAGACATGTAGCAGCTTTAGGGAGAGACAGAGACATGTAGCAGCTTTAGGTTAGAGACAGAGACATGTAGCAGCTTTAGGGAGAAACAGAGACATGTAGCAGCTTTAGGGAGAAACAGAGACATGTAGCAGCTTTAGGGAGAGACAGAGACATGTAGCAGCTTTAGGTTAGAGACAGATACATGTAGCAGCTTCAGGTTAGAGACAGAGACATGTAGCAGCTTTAGGTTAGAGATAGAGACATGTAGCATCTTTAGGGAGAAACAGAGACATGTAGCAGCTTTAGGGAGAGACAGAGACATGTAGCAGCTTTAGGTTAGAGACAGAGACATGTAGCAGCTTTAGGGAGAAACAGAGACCTGTAGCAACTTTAGGGAGAGACAGAGACATGTAGCAGCTTTAGGGAGAGAGACACATGTAGCAGCTTTAGGTTAGAGACAGAGACATGTAGCAGCTTTAGGGAGAGACAGAGACATGTAGCAGCTTTAGGGAGAGACAGAGACATGTAGCAGCTTTAGGGAGAGACAGAGACATGTAGCAGCTTTAGGGAGAGAGACACATGTAGCAGCTTTAGGTTAGAGACAGAGACATGTAGCAGCTTTAGGGAGAGAGAGACATGTTGCAGCTTTAGGGAGAGACAGACATGTAGCAGCTTTAGGTTAGAGACAGAGACATGAAGCAGCTTTAGGTTAGAGACAGAGACATGTAGCAGCTTTAGGGAGAAACAGAGATATGTAGCAGCTTTAGGTTAGAGACAGATACATGTAGCAGCTTCAGGTTAGATACAGAGACATGTAGCAGCTTTAGGTTAGAGACAGAGACATGTAGCAGCTTTAGGTTAGAGATAGAGACATGTAGCAGCTTTAGGGAGAGACAGAGACATGTAGCATCTTTAGGGAGAAACAGAGACATGTAGCAGCTTTAGGGAGAAACAGAGACATTCAGCAGCTTTAGGTTAGAGACAGAGACATGTAGCAGCTTTAGGGAGAAACAGAGACCTGTAGCAACTTTAGGGAGAGACAGAGACCTGTAGCAGCTTTAGGGAGAGACAGAGACAAGTAGCAGCTTTAGGGAGAGACAGAGACATGTAGCAGCTTTAGGGAGAAACAGAGACATGTAGCAGCTTTAAATTAGAGACAGAGACATGTAGCAGCTTTAGGGAGAGACATAGACATGTAGCAGCTTTAGGGAGAAACAGAGACATGTAGCAGCTTTAAATTAGACACAGAGACATGTAGCAGCTTTAGGTTAAAAACAGAGACATGTTGCAGCTTTAGGGAGAGACTGAGACATGTAGCAGCTTTAGGGAGAAACAGAGACATGTCGCAGCTTTAGGGAGAGAGACACATGTCGCAGCTTAGGGAGAGAGAGAGACATGTAGCCGCTTTAGGGAGAGACAGACATGTAGCAGCATTAGGGAGAAACAGAGACATGTAGCAGCTTTAAATTAGAGACAGAGACATGTAGCAGCTTTAGGTTAAAAACAGAGACATGTAGCAGCTTTAGGGAGAGACTGAGACATGTAGCAGCTTTAGGGAGAAACAGAGACATGTAGCAGCTTTAGGGAGAAACAGAGACATGTCGCAGCTTTAGGGAGAGAGACACATGTCGCAGCTTAGGGAGAGAGAGAGACATGTAGCAGCTTTAGGGAGAGACAGAGACATGAAGCAGCTCTAGGGAGAGACAGAGACATGTAGCAGCTTTAGGGGGATAGAGAGACATGTAGCAGCTTTAGGTTAGAGATAGAGACATGTAGCAGCTTTAGGGAGAGACAGAGACATGTAACATCTTTAGGGAGAAACAGAGACATGTAGCAGCTTTAGGGAGAAACAGAGACATTCAGCAGCTTTAGGTTAGAGACAGAGACATGTAGCAGCTTTAGGGAGAAACAGAGACCTGTAGCAACTTTAGGGAGAGACAGAGACCTGTAGCAGCTTTAGGGAGAGACAGAGACAAGTAGCAGCTTTAGGGAGAGACAGAGACATGTAGCAGCTTTAGGGAGAAACAGAGACATGTAGCAGCTTTAAATTAGAGACAGAGACATGTAGCAGCTTTAGGGAGAAACAGAGACCTGTAGCAGCTTTAAATTAGAGACAGAGACATGTAGCAGCTTTAGGTTAAAAACAGAGACATGTAGCAGCTTTAGGGAGAGACTGAGACATGTAGCAGCTTTAGGGAGAAACAGAGACATGTAGCAGCTTTAGGGAGAAACAGAGACATGTCGCAGCTTTAGGGAGAGAGACACATGTCGCAGCTTAGGGAGAGAGAGAGACATGTAGCAGCTTTAGGGAGAGACAGAGACATGAAGCAGCTCTAGGGAGAGACAGAGACATGTAGCAGCTTTAGGGGAATAGAGAGACATGTAGCAGCTTCAGGTTAGAGACAGATACCTGTAGCAGCTTCAGGTTAGAGACAGAGACATGTAGCAGCTTTAGGGAAAAACAGAGACATGTAGCAGCTTTAGGTTAGAGACAGAGACATGTAGCAGCTTTAGGGAGAAACAGAGACATGTAACAACTTTAGTGAGAGACAGAGACATGTAGCAGCTTTAGGGAGAGACATAAACATGTAGCAGCTTTAGGGAGAAACAAAGACATGTAGCAGCTTTAGGGAGAGACAGACATGTAGCAGCATTAGGGAGAGACAGAGACATGTAGCAGCTTTAGGGAGAGAGAGACATGTAGCAGCTTTAGGGAGAGACAGAGACATGTAGCAGCTTTAGGGAGAGACAGAGACATGTAGCAGCTTTAGGTTAGAGACAGAGACATGTAGCAGCTTTAGGGAGAAACAGAGACATGTAGCAGCTTTAGGGAGAAACAGAGACATGTAGCAGCTTTAGGGAGAGACAGAGACATGTAGCAGCTTTAGGTTAGAGACAGATACATGTAGCAGCTTCAGGTTAGAGACAGAGACATGTAGCAGCTTTAGGTTAGAGATAGAGACATGTAGCATATTTAGGGAGAAACAGAGACATGTAGCAGCTTTAGGGAGAGACAGAGACATGTAGCAGCTTTAGGTTAGAGACAGAGACATGTAGCAGCTTTAGGGAGAAACAGAGACCTGTAGCAACTTTAGGGAGAGACAGAGACATGTAGCAGCTTTAGGGAGAGAGACACATGTAGCAGCTTTAGGTTAGAGACAGAGACATGTAGCAGCTTTAGGGAGAGACAGAGACATGTAGCAGCTTTAGGGAGAGACAGAGACATGTAGCAGCTTTAGGGAGAGACGGAGACATGTAGCAGCTTTAGGGAGAGAGACACATGTAGCAGCTTTAGGTTAGAGACAGAGACATGAAGCAGCTTTAGGTTAGAGATAGAGACATGTAGCAGCTTTAGGGAGAGACAGAGACATGTAGCATCTTTAGGGAGAAACAGAGACATGTAGCAGCTTTAGGGAGAGACAGAGACATGTAGAAGCTTCAGGTTAGAGACAGAGACATGTAGCAGCTTTAGGTTAGAGATAGAGACATGTAGCAGCTTTAGGTTAGAGATAGAGACATGTAGCAGATTTAGGTTAGAGATAGAGACATGTAGCAGCTTTAGGGAGAGACAGAGACATGTAACAGCTTTAGGTTAGAGACAGAGACATGAAGCAGCTTTAGGGAGAGACAGAGACATGTAGCAGCTTTAGGGGGAGAGAGAGACATGTAGCAGCTGTAGATTAGAGACAGAGACATGTAGCAGCTTTAAATTAGAGACAGAGACATGTAGCAGCTTTAGGGAGAGACATAGACATGTAGCAGCTTTAGGGAGAAACAGAGACATGTAGCAGCTTTAGGGAGAGACAGACATGTAGCAGCTTTAGGGAGAGAGACAAATGTAGCAGCTTTAGGTTAGAGACAGAGACATGTAGCAGCTTTAGGGAGAGAGAGACATGTAGCAGCTTTAGGGAGAGACAGAGACATGTACCAGCCTAAGGGAGAAACAGAGACATGTAGCAGCTTTAGGTTAGAGACAGAGACATGTAACAACTTTAGTGAGAGACAGAGACATGTAACAACTTTAGTGAGAGACAGAGGCATGTAGCAGCTTTAGGGAGAGACAGACATGTAGCAGCTTCAGGTTAGAGACAGATACCTGTAGCAGCTTCAGGTTAGAGACAGAGACATGTAGCAGCTTTAGGGAGAAACAGAGACCTGTAGCAACTTTAGGGAGAGACAGAGACATGTAGCAGCTTTAGGTTAGAGACAGAGACATGTGCAGCTTTAGGGAGAAACAGAGACATGTAACAACTTTAGTGAGAGACAGAGACATGTAGCAGCTTTAGGGAGAGACATAAACATGTAGCAGCTTTAGGGAGAAACAAAGACATGTAGCAGCTTTAGGGAGAGACAGACATGTAGCAGCATTAGGGAGAGACAGAGACATGTAGCAGCTTTAGGGAGAGAGAGACATGTAGCAGCTTTAGGGAGAGACAGACATGTAGCAGCTTTAGGGAGAGACAGAGACATGTAGCAGCTTTAGGTTAGAGACAGAGACATGAAGCAGCTTTAGGGAGAGACAGAGACATGTAGCAGCTTTAGGGAGAGACAGAGACATGTAGCAGCTTTAGGTTAGAGACAGAGACATGTAGCAGCTTTAGGGAGAAACAGAGACATGTAGCAGCTTTAGGGAGAAACAGAGACATGTAGCAGCTTTAGGGAGAGACAGAGACATGTAGCAGCTTTAGGTTAGAGACAGATACATGTAGCAGCTTCAGGTTAGAGACAGAGACATGTAGCAGCTTTAGGTTAGAGATAGAGACATGTAGCATCTTTAGGGAGAAACAGAGACATGTAGCAGCTTTAGGGAGAGACAGAGACATGTAGCAGCTTTAGGTTAGAGACAGAGACATGTAGCAGCTTTAGGGAGAAACAGAGACCTGTAGCAACTTTAGGGAGAGACAGAGACATGTAGCAGCTTTAGGTTAGAGACAGAGACATGTGCAGCTTTAGGGAGAAACAGAGACATGTAACAACTTTAGTGAGAGACAGAGACATGTAGCAGCTTTAGGGAGAGACATAAACATGTAGCAGCTTTAGGGAGAGAGAGACATGTAGCAGCTTTAGGGAGAGACAGACATGTAGCAGCTTTAGGGAGAGAGAGACATGTAGCAGCTTTAGGGAGAGACAGAGACATGTAGCAGCTTTAGGTTAGAGACAGAGACATGAAGCAGCTTTAGGGAGAGACAGAGACATGTAGCAGCTTTAGGGAGAGACAGAGACCTGTAGCAACTTTAGGGAGAGACAGAGACATGTAGCAGCTTTAGGGAGAGAGACACATGTAGCAGCTTTAGGTTAGAGACAGAGACATGTAGCAGCTTTAGGGAGAGACAGAGACATGCAGCAGCTTTAGGGAGAGACAGAGACATGTAGCAGCTTTAGGGAGAGACAGAGACATGTAGCAGCTTTAGGGAGAGAGACACATGTAGCAGCTTTAGGTTAGAGACAGAGACATGTAGCAGCTTTAGGGAGAGAGAGACATGTTGCAGCTTTAGGGAGAGACAGACATGTAGCAGCTTTAGGTTAGAGACAGAGACATGAAGCAGCTTTAGGTTAGAGACAGAGACATGTAGCAGCTTTAGGGAGAGAGAGACATGTTGCAGCTTTAGGGAGAGACAGAGACATGTAGCAGATTTAGGTTAGAGATAGAGACATGTAGCAGCTTTAGGGAGAGACAGAGACATGTAGCATCTTTAGGGAGAAACAGAGACATGTAGCAGCTTTAGGGAGAGACAGAGACATGTAGAAGCTTCAGGTTAGAGATAGAGACATGTAGCAGCTTTAGGTTAGAGATAGAGACATGTAGCAGCTTTAGGGAGAGACAGAGACATGTAACAGCTTTAGGTTAGAGACAGAGACATGAAGCAGCTTTAGGGGAAGAGAGAGACATGTAGCAGCTTTAGATTAGAGACAGAGACATGTAGCAGCTTTAGGGAGAGACAGAGACATGTAGCAGCTTTAGGGGAAGAGAGAGACATGTAGCAGCTTTAGATTAGAGACAGAGACATGTAGCAGCTTTAGGGAGAGACATAGACATGTAGCAGCTTTAGGTTAGAGACAGAGACATGTAGCAGCTTCAGGTTAGAGACAGTGACATGTAGCGGCTTTAGGGGGAGACAGAGACATGTAGCAGCTTTAGGAAGAGCCCGAGTCACAGGACAGTAGGAATGAGAAGCAGAAGGGAATGACACAGTCAGCAAGCTCTTTGACAGCAGTGCTCCTTGATGAGTTAAGCAGGTCATCAAGACAAGAATGGGCATTAAAATCCAGTGTGTCACTTCATTGTAACATAAAATAAATTAAGAGAGAGAGAGAGAGAGACTCTTCAGAGGCAACAGAGATTGGGATGGAGGATGCATCATTCGGAGGAAGTGCACAGCCATATTCCTTTTAGTCTTTGTCATTGTTACTGACTGTAAGGTTAAGAAGGTAGACTGTGACTGACTGGGAGTCATTGCATGCTACAGATCGTGCCGATTGGTAGTGCGTTGTTGACTGTGAAGATTCCATTGTCTGAAAGACTGTCTTCATTAAAGGTAAACTTGGAGGGCTTACACTCTTAGAAATAATGGTTCCAAAAGGGTTCTTCAGCTGTCTCCATAGGACATGTAGAACCACTTTGGGTTCCATGTAGAACCCTCTGTCAAAATGGTTCTACATGGAACCAAAAGGGTTCTACCTAGAGCCAAAAAGGGTTATTCAAAGGGTTCTCCTTTGAGGACAGCTGTAGAACCCTTTGAGGTTCTAGATGGCACCTTTTTTTCTAAGAGTATACTCTGGTTTTGGACTCAGACTGTTTCAAAGAAAGGGCAGTTGCTTATCACAACATGGCAGAATAGACTACGTTGGTTACATGTCTGTGGGTCAAATCCCCTCTATCCATACAACACATGCCGCTGCCTAACAGCAAATCCATTGTGTGAGATGAACTTATACTGTGAATGATTGACTCAGAGAGAGAGAGAGAGAGAGAGAGAGAGAGAGAGAGAGAGAGAGAGAGAGAGAGAGAGAGAGAGAGACAGAGACAGAGACAGAGACAGAGACAGAGACAGAGACAGAGACAGAGACAGAGACAGAGACAGAGACAGAGACAGAGACAGAGACAGAGACAGATAGATAGACAAAGATTCAACTGAATGATAATTCCCATTCCATCATTGATTTTGCTTTCAATTGTTTGTTTATCAAAGTGTTTGGTTGGAATATGAATCCCTTTAATGAAAGAATGTATAAACGGTATGTGACACCCGTTCATTCCGATGTAGCATAGCAAGAGTGCAATTAGCAAATTAGCCGGGTACACTAAAATCGTGAACTTACTTGCTAATTGTGGTTGGCAAGGCAACAAACACCTGGCAAAGCGTTACATCAGGACACATAGGGCACAGAGGATCAATACAGTCAAAGAGGGTTGAGGGAACAGCAAGAAGAACACAGAGAATTCACAGAAGAAGCTAGCGTCAATGCTGAGAGACAGAGATGACGGGTGAACAAGGCATACTTACTCAACATACTTGGCCCAATACGCTGGTTCCGACATGGCCATGAAGCAACAGTTGGTCAAAATAGTGCACATTATGAACAGACTGAATAACGTGCCCGTGGTTAAGGAAAATGGTGGATTCAATAACAACATATACATAAATTGACACAGTACTATTCTGAATATGCATTCGTAGTGATTATTTATGCCCAAGAATCCCATTTAGGTTTGGTTTGCCTGCTGTCATATCACTCTACTGAGTGAATAGAAGAAAGAAAAAAATAGTGTGATAGTACAACATTGTTGTTACATACTATTTCAGTGATCAAAAGCTACATTGACACAGAATTATACCGTATGTGAAGCCTAGGCTGAGAAACCATCTCTGCATGTACTGTAGGCGTGTAGTGTACATTTTAATAGTTTAAATATTTTCTATGTTTAGGAAACCAAATTACTCAAAATGATCTGAAATAATAAACATACTATAGAAATATCTGTCCAAAGTAAGAAGTATATCTCTTGTAAATACTCACAGGGGCAAAGAGCAAGCACAGAACAAATATTCTAACTATTTGCTGGGGGCGAAAGCTAATTAACGGCAAAAATTATACCTCAGCTGTTGGTTAGCTTTGGCCACCATGGTGCTAATAGCATTATCCTCCCACTCCCCCCTCCCTTCTCACTCCATAGGCAAGATTAAAACATCCGCCTTGCTGTGTGGAGAGTGGCAAGTAGAACTCAAACTGCCTATTAAAAAACGGATTAAATATGCAACTTCAACACAGCTAGTGAGGGGGAATTGAGTAGGTGACTTGAAAGTTTATTTCCTGTCCCCAATTTTCAATTTGGCCTATATTTTAGAAGATTGTGATCAGTTGATTTCTCTCTGTACTTCAATGTTGATCCGTTGATATCTGTCTATCAAACATCTCCCGATATAATAAATTGTCCCTCATTTGCATTTGTAGTTGGAAATGGTCTGGGCTATTCGTACGGGAGAACGTTCTGCTTTCTTATTGTTGCTTGTATTTACAGGTTGTTCGGAAAAACCCTTGTT
This sequence comes from Oncorhynchus kisutch, assembly GCF_002021735.2. Classification (NCBI taxonomy): domain Eukaryota; kingdom Metazoa; phylum Chordata; class Actinopteri; order Salmoniformes; family Salmonidae; genus Oncorhynchus; species Oncorhynchus kisutch. The sequence goes on from NC_034184.2 coordinate 70,692,641, forward strand.
ATGAGTGACCTTGTGCATAGGCTTTAGGTCAGAGGGCTACCAGCAGGCAACTAGAGTTTGAATCCCTGGTCAGTTACACAATCAAATGACTCCCCTACCAAAACTGAGGTGTCAAAATAATGGCTTCCCGTGTCATAAGTCCTTTTGCCTGAGCAAGCATTACTATGACGGCTCGTTCAAATTCCCACACTCACAGACAGCACTACTCAAATTAGTCACCATAACGATAAGCACCCTGGCTCTACAGAGTCTTCCAGAGCACCCACACTATTAATGAGAAAGTCAACTTCAGCATTATGTACAAATCAGACTGCTGCCAAAAGCTGCTAGAGCCTGGAATCACAGGGTTTGTTAATAAATTGCTAGAAAAATGTACACAGATGATTTTTTTTTTTATGAGCCTACTGTGAGTCGTTGAAGCATATCTCGGCGGAAGCTTTTGCATGAATTCTCATCCTTTTACAGAATGCTTACTTAGGTCTCTGACGGCTTAATCTACAGCATATATTATATATTCTCGCTTTGATGACTTCAATCACAGCTTTGTAGTGCTGTACCCTTTTTAAAGTAAGTGTGTTCTGGCTACAACCTCATTGATCCCTAGTTAATAATCAAACATGTACCCTGGCCCAAGGACCCCTGGGTAATCAGCAATCGTGAGGACACATGGCATCTGTGACATTGCCTCAAAGGGAACGCTTTTCACCACTCTCTCAGCTCATACATGCACACATACAGGCATGACACTGGCATGAACAGAGAGATAGGCACACGCACAAAAGGACGAGCCGACGACGAATCATGTGCGTGTGTGTACGTGTGTTCTGTGTACGTGATTGATGTACGGTACATATTTTAGTATGTGATTGCTCATGCTGCCGTCTTGACAGCTATCAGGCAGAGCAGTCATACGGTCCTAAATCCTCAATCCCAGCCCTCTTATTTCTCATCTCATCTTGGGAAGACTCTGGTTCTGTGTCAGAGCCGCCCCCGCCTGGCACCATAGCGATAGGCCAAGGTGTCAGGTGGGTGGACTGGAGGCAGACCCTCGCTTGAGGCCCATAGGGTGTATGAGAAGAGGGTTAGCTCCTACCCTATCCTACCCCCCTGCACCCAAAACACCTTTAGAGATGACCTATTCCACCCGCTTATCGGGCTGACAAGAGCAAAGTGTCTGGGTAGCCTAGTATTTCTCAACACCCGCAAACACCGCTCCAGATATTTATAGCAGGGCTCAGCGGAGGAAGAGGGGAATAGGGGGAGTGTGGTGGAGGAGGGGGGGGGGGGTAGGGCAGGGGGGGGAGCAGCCTTCCTACATTGTGTTGGTGGGGGAGCAGCCTTCCTACATTGTGTTGGGGGGCAAAACAGAACTAAAGCTCTGGTCCATAATTATGGCATAATATCATGTAGAAAACTCTAGTCACATTTTCTTCAGGCAGATTCAGTCACTTCCTGGCTACCAATGGATGATGGGTAACTGAGTGTCATAGCTACAGGGACCATCAACATTCCAATACCGTTCCCATTACTATGGATACCTTATACAATGGCCTAGGTCACTACAGTAAAATCCCATTCCTATAGGGGCTTCCCGAATCCTCTGAGAAAAAAATACAGTGTTTGTTGTTAGGTTGAGATTTACAGCATCACTTCATCATTTCGGGCTCCCGCAGTGGTCTAAGGCACTACATCTCAATGCAAGAGGTGCCACTACATTCCCTGGTTGGAATCCAGGCTGTATCACATCCGGAGTGATGTGGGAGTCCCATAGGTTGGTGTCTGGGTTTGGCCGGGGTAGGCTGTCATAGTAAATAAGAACTTTGTTCTTAACTGACTTTTCTAATGAAATAAAGCAACTTCAACACACTTGACTGAGTTTAAAGTAACCATCCAGTCTATACATAACCTAACAGTAACCATCCAGTCTATACATAACCTAACAGTAACCATCCAGTCTATACATAACCTAACAGTAACCATCCAGTCTATATATAGAGCCTAACAGTAACCATCCAGTCTATATATAGAGCCTAACAGTAACCATCCAGTCTATACATAACCTAACAGTAACCATCCAGTCTATATATAGAGCCTAACAGTAACCATCCAGTCTATATATAGAGCCTAACAGTAACCATCCAGTCTATATACAGAGCCTAACAGTAACCATCCAGTCTATATACATAGCCTAACAGTAAACATCCAGTCTATACATAACCTAACAGTAACCATCCAGTCTATACATAACCTAACAGTAACCATCCAGTATATATATAGAGCCTAACAGTAACAATCCAGTCTATACATAGAGCCTAACAGTAACCACCCAGTCTATATATAACCTAACAATAACCATCCAGTCTATATATAACCTAACAGTAACCATCCAGTCTATATATAGAGCCTAACATTAACCATCCAGTCTATACATAGAGCCTAACAGTAACCATCCAGTCTATATATAGAGCCTAACAGTAACCATCCAGTCTATATATAGAGCCTAACAGTAACCATGAGTCTATATATAGAGCCTAACAGTAACCATCCAGTCTATACATAACCTAACAGTAACCATCCAGTCTATACATAACCTAACAGTAACCATCCAGTCTATACATAACCTAACAGTAACCATCCAGTCTATATATAGAGCCTAACAGTAACCATCCAGTCTATATATAGAGCCTAACAGTAACCATCCAGTCTATATATAGAGTCTAACAGTAACCATCCAGTCCATATATAGAGCCTAACAGTAACCATCCAGTCTATATATAGAGCCTAACAGTAACCATCCAGTCTACATATAGAGCCTAACAGTAACCATCCAGTCTATACATAACCTAACAGTAACCATCCAGTCTATATATAGAGCCTAACAGTAACCATCCAGTCTATATATTGAGCCTAACAGTAACCATCCAGTCTATATATAGAGCCTAACAGTAACCATCCAGTCTATATATAGAGCCTAACAGTAACCATCCAGTCTATATATAGAGCCTAACAGTAACCATCCGGTCTATATATAGAGCCTAACAGTAACCATCCAGTCTATATATAGAGCCTAACAGTAACCATCCAGTCTATATACAGAGCCTAACAGTAACCATCCAGTCTATATATAGAGCCTAACAGTAACCATCCAGTCTATACATAACCTAACAGTAACCATCCAGTATATATATAGAGCCTAACAGTAACCATCCAGTCTATACATAGAGCCTAACAGTAACCACCCAGTCTATATATAACCTAACAATAACCATCCAGTCTATATATAACCTAACAGTAACCATCCAGTCTATATATAGAGCCTAAAATTAACCATCCAGTCTATACATAGAGCCTAACAGTAACCATCCAGTCTATATATAGAGCCTAACAGTAACCATCCAGTCTATATATAGAGCCTAACAGTAACCATGAGTCTATATATAGAGCCTAACAGTAACCATCCAGTCTATACATAACCTAACAGTAACCATCCAGTCTATACATAACCTAACAGTAACCATCCAGTCTATACATAACCTAACAGTAACCATCCAGTCTATATATAGAGCCTAACAGTAACCATCCAGTCTATATATAGAGCCTAACAGTAACCATCCAGTCTATATATAGAGTCTAACAGTAACCATCCAGTCTATATATAGAGCCTAACAGTAAACATCCAGTCTATATATAGAGCCTAACAGTAACCATCCAGTCTACATACAGAACCTAACAGTAATCATCCAGTCTATACATAACCTAACAGTAACCATCCAGTCTATATATAGAGCCTAACAGTAACCATCCAGTCTATATATAGAGCCTAACAGTAACCATCCAGTCTATATATAGAGTCTAACAGTAACCATCCAGTCTATATATAGAGCCTAACAGTAACCATCCAGTCTATACATAACCTAACAGTAACCATCCAGTCTATACATAACCTAACAGTAACCATCCAGTCTATATATAGAGCCTAACACTAACCATCCAGTCTATATACAGAGCCTAACAGTAACCATCCAGTCTATATACATAGCCTAACAGTAAACCTCCAGTCTATACATAACCTAACAGTAACCATCCAGTCTATACATAACCTAACAGTAACCATCCAGTCTATATATAGAGCCTAACAGTAACCATCCAGTCTATATATAGAGCCTAACAGTAACCATCCAGTCTATATATAGAGCCTAACAGTAACCATCCAGTCTATATATAGAGCATAACAGTAACCATCCGGTCTATATATAGAGCCTAACAGTAACCATCCAGTCTATATATAGAGCCTAACAGTAACCATCCAGTCTATACATAACCTAACAGTAACCATCCAGTCTATATATAGAGCCTAACAGTAACCATCCAGTCTATACATAGCCTAACAGTAACCATCCAGTCTATATATAGAGCCTAACAGTAACCATCCAGTCTATACATAGCCTAACAGTAACCATGAGTCTATATATAGAGCCTAACAGTAACCATGAGTCTATATATAGAGCCTAACAGTAACCATCCAGTCTATATATAGAGCCTAACAGTAACCATCCAGTCTATATATAGAGCCTAACAGTAACCATCCAGTCTATATATAGAGCCTAACAGTAACCATCCAGTCTATACATAGCCTAACAGTAAATATCCAGTCTATACATAACCTAACAGTAACCATCCAGTCTATACATAACCTAACAGTAACCATCCAGTCTATATATAGAGCCTAACAGTAACCATCCAGTCTATACATAGCCTAACAGTAACCATGAGTCTATATATAGAGCCTAACAGTAACCATGAGTCTATATATAGAGCCTAACAGTAACCATCCAGTCTATATATAGAGCCTAACAGTAACCATCCAGTCTATATATAGAGCCTAACAGTAACCATCCAGTCTATATATAGAGCCTAACAGTAACCATCCAGTCTAAATATAGAGCCTAACAGTAACCATCCAGTCTATATATAGAGCCTAACAGTAACCATCCAGTATATATATAGAGCCTAACAGTAACCATCCGGTCTATATATAGAGCCTAACAGTAACCATCCAGTCTATATATAGAGCCTAACAGTAACCATCCAGTCTATATATAGAGCCTAACAGTAACCATCCAGTCTATATATAGAGCCTAACAGTAACCATCCAGTCTATATATAGAGCCTAACAGTAACCATCCAGTCTATACATAACCTAACAGTAACCACCCAGTCTATACATAACCTAACAGTAACCATCCAGTCTATACATAACCTAACAGTAACCATCCAGTCTATACATAACCTAACAGTAACCATCCAGTCTATATAGAGCCTAACAGTAACCATCCAGTCTATATATAGAGCCTAACAGTAACCATCCAGTCTATACATAAACCGAACAGTAACCATCCAGTCTATATATAGAGCCTAACAGTAACCATCCAGTCTATATATAGAGCCTAACAGTAACCATCCAGTCTATATATATAGCCTAACAGTAACCATCCAGTCTATACATAGAGCCTAACAGTAACCATCCAGTCTATACATAACCTAACCATAACCATCCAGTCTATATATAACCTAACATTAACCATCCAGTCTATATATAGAGCCTAACATTAACCATCCAGTCTATACATAACCTAACATTAACCATCCAGTCTATACATAACCTAACATTAACCATCTAGTCTATACATAACCTAACATTAACCATCCAGTCTATACATAACCTAACAGTAACTATCCAGTCTATACATAACCTAACAGTAACTATCCAGTCTATACATAGCCTAACAGTAACCATCCAGTCTATACATAACCTAACATTAACCATCCAGTCTATACATAACCTAACATTAACCATCCAGTCTATACATAACCTAACAGTAACCATCCAGTCTATATATAGAGCCTAACAGTAACCATCCAGTCTATACATAGAGCCTAACAGTAAACCATCCAGTCTATATATAACTAACAATAACCATCCTCTATATATAAAACCTAACAGTAACCATCCAGTCTATATATAGAGCCTAACATTAACCATCCAGTCTATACATAGAGCCTAACAGTACCATCCAGTCTAGATATATAGCCTAACAGTAACCATCCAGTCTATATATAGAGCCTACAGTAACCATGAGTCTATATATAGAGCCTAACAGTAACCATCCAGTCTATACATAACCTAACAGTAACCATCCAGTCTATACATAACCTAAGAGTAACCATCCAGTCTATACATAACCTAACAGTAACCATCCAGTCTATATATAATAGCCTAACAGTAACCATCCAGTCTATATATAGAGCCTAACAGTAACCATCCAGTCTATATATAGAGTCTAACAGTAACCATCCAGTCTATATATAGAGCCTAAACAGTAACCCATCCAGTCTATACATAACTAACAGTACCATCCAGTCTATACATAACCTAACAGTAACCATCCAGTCTATATATAGAGCCTAACACTAACCATTCCAGTCTATATACAGAGCCTAACAGTAACCATCCAGTCTATATACATAGCCTAACAGTAAACCTCCAGTCTATACATAACCTAACAGTAACCATCCAGTCTATACATAACCTAACAGTAACCATCCAGTCTATATATAGAGCCTAACAGTAACCATCCAGTCTATATATAAGAGACAGACCTAACAGTAACCATCCAGTCTATATATAGAGCCTAACAGTAACCATCAGTCTATATATAGAGCCTAACAGTAACCATCCGGTCTATATATAGAGCCTAACAGTAACCACTCCAGTCTTACATAGCCTAACATAACCATCCAGTCTATATATAGAGCCTAACAGTAACCATCCAGTCTAAATATAGAGCCTAACAGTAACCATCCAGTCTATATATAGAGGCCTAACAGTAACCATCCAGTAATATATAGAGCCTAACAGTAACCATCCGGTCTATACTATAGAGCCTAACAGTAACCATCCAGTCTATATATAGAGCCTAACAGGTAACCATCCAGTCTATAATATAGAGCCTAACAGTAACCATCCAGTCTATATATAGAGCCTAACAAGTAACCATCCAGTCTATATATAGAGCCTAACAGTAACCATCCAGTCTATATATAGAGCCTAACAGTAACCATCCAGTCTATATATAGAGCCTAACAGTAACCATCCAGTCTATATATAGAGCCTAACAGTAACCATCCAGTCTATATATAGAGCCTAACAGTAACCATCCAGTCTATATATAGAGCCTAACAGTAACCATCCAGTCTATATATAGCCTAACAGTAACCATCCAGTCTATATATAAGCCTAACAGTAACCATCCAGTCTATACATAACCTAACAGTAACCATCCAGTCTATATATAACCTAACAGTAACCATCCAGTCTATATATAGAGCCTAACAGTAACCATCCAGTCTATATATAGAGCCTAACAGTAACCATCCAGTCTATATATAGAGCCTAACAGTAACCATCCAGTCTATATATAGAGCCTAACAGTAACCATCCAGTCTATATATAGAGCCTAACAGTAACCATCCAGTCTATATATAGAGCCTAACAGTAACCATCCAGTCTATATATAGAGCCTAACAGTAACCATCCAGTCTATATATAGAGCCTAACAGTAACCATCCAGTCTATATATAAGCCTAACAGTAACCATCCAGTCTATATATAGAGCCTAACAGTAACCATCCAGTCTATATATAGAGCCTAACAGTAACCATCCAGTCTATATATAGAGCCTAACAGTAACCATCCAGTCTATACATAACCTAACAGTAACCATCCAGTCTATACATAACCTAACAGTAACCATCCAGTCTATACATAACCTAACAGTAACCATCCAGTCTATATATAGCCTAACAGTAACCATCCAGTCTATATATAGAGCCTAACAGTAACCATCCAGTCTATACATAACCTAACAGTAACCATCCAGTCTATACATAACCTAACAGTAACCATCCAGTCTATATATAGAGCCTAACAGTAACCATCCAGTCTATATATAGAGCCTAACAGTAACCATCCAGTCTATATATAGAGCCTAACAGTAACCATCCAGTCTATATATAACCTAACAGTAACCATCCAGTCTATATATAGAGCCTAACAGTAACCATCCAGTCTATATATAGAGCCTAACAGTAACCATCCAGTCTATATATAGAGCCTAACAGTAACCATCCAGTCTATATATAGACCTAACAGTAACCATCCAGTCTATACATAACCTAACAGTAACCATCCAGTCTATACATAACCTAACAGTAACCATCCAGTCTATACATAACCTAACAGTAACCATCCAGTCTATACATAACCTAACAGTAACCATCCAGTCTATACATAGAGCCTAACAGTAACCATCCAGTCTATATATAACCTAACAGTAACCATCCAGTCTATATATAAGCCTAACAGTAACCATCCAGTCTATATATAGAGCCTAACAGTAACCATCCAGTCTATACATAGAGCCTAACAGTAACCATCCAGTCTATATAACCTAACAGTAACCATCCAGTCTATATATAACCTAACAGTAACCATCCAGTCTATATATAGAGCCTAACATTAACCATCCAGTCTATACATAGAGCCTAACAGTAACCATCCAGTCTATATATAGAGCCTAACAGTAACCATCCAGTCTATATATAGAGCCTAACAGTAACCATCCAGTCTATATATAGAGCCTAACAGTAACCATCCAGTCTATATATAGAGCCTAACAGTAACCATCCAGTCTATATATAGAGCCTAACAGTAACCATCCAGTCTATATATAACCTAACAGTAACCATCCAGTCTATATATAGAGCCTAACAGTAACCATCCAGTCTATATATAGAGCCTAACAGTAACCATCCAGTCTATATATAGAGCCTAACAGTAACCATCCAGTCTATATATAGAGCCTAACAGTAACCATCCAGTCTATATATAGAGCCTAACAGTAACCATCCAGTCTATATATAGAGCCTAACAGTAACCATCCAGTCTATATATAAGCCTAACAGTAACCATCCAGTCTATATATAGAGCCTAACAGTAACCATCCAGTCTATATATAGAGCCTAACAGTAACCATCCAGTCTATATATAGAGCCTAACAGTAACCATCCAGTCTATATATAGAGCCTAACAGTAACCATCCAGTCTATATATAGAGCCTAACAGTAACCATCCAGTCTATATATAGAGCCTAACAGTAACCATCCAGTCTATATATAGAGCCTAACAGTAACCATCCAGTCTATATATAGAGCCTAACAGTAACCATCCAGTCTATATATAGAGCCTAACAGTAACCATCCAGTCTATATATAGAGCCTAACAGTAACCATCCAGTCTATATATAGAGCCTAACAGTAACCATCCAGTCTATATATAGAGCCTAACAGTAACCATCCAGTCTATATATAGACCTAACAGTAACCATCCAGTCTATATATAGACCTAACAGTAACCATCCAGTCTATATATAGAGCCTAACAGTAACCATCCAGTCTATATATAGAGCCTAACAGTAACCATCCAGTCTATATATAGAGCCTAACAGTAACCATCCAGTCTATATATAGAGCCTAACAGTAACCATCCAGTCTATATATAGAGCCTAACAGTAACCATCCAGTCTATATATAGAGCCTAACAGTAACCATCCAGTCTATACATAACCTAACAGTAACCATCCAGTCTATACATAACCTAACAGTAACCATCCAGTCTATACATAACCTAACAGTAACCATCCAGTCTATATATAGAGCCTAACAGTAACCATCCAGTCTATATATAGAGCCTAACAGTAACCATCCAGTCTATATATAGAGCCTAACAGTAACCATCCAGTCTATATATAGAGCCTAACAGTAACCATCCAGTCTATATATAGCCTAACAGTAACCATCCAGTCTATATATAGAGCCTAACAGTAACCATCCAGTCTATACATAGCCTAACAGTAACCATCCAGTCTATATATAGAGCCTAACAGTAACCATCCAGTCTATATATAGAGCCTAACAGTAACCATCCAGTCTATATATAGAGCCTAACAGTAACCATCCAGTCTATATATCTGTCTCTTATACACATCTAGATGTGTATAAGAGACAGACCTAACAGTAACCATCCAGTCTATACATAACCTAACAGTAACCATCCAGTCTATATATAACCTAACAGTAACCATCCAGTCTATACATAACCTAACAGTAACCATCCAGTCTATATATAGCCTAACAGTAACCATCCAGTCTATATATAGAGCCTAACAGTAACCATCCAGTCTATATATAAGCCTAACAGTAACCATCCAGTCTATATATAACCTAACAGTAACCATCCAGTCTATATATAGAGCCTAACAGTAACCATCCAGTCTATATATAGAGCCTAACAGTAACCATCCAGTCTATACATAACCTAACAGTAACCATCCAGTCTATATATAACCTAACAGTAACCATCCAGTCTATATATAACCTAACAGTAACCATCCAGTCTATATATAGCCTAACAGTAACCATCCAGTCTATATATAGAGCCTAACAGTAACCATCCAGTCTATATATAACCTAACAGTAACCATCCAGTCTATATATAGAGCCTAACAGTAACCATCCAGTCTATATATAGAGCCTAACAGTAACCATCCAGTCTATATATAGAGCCTAACAGTAACCATCCAGTCTATACATAGAGCCTAACAGTAACCATCCAGTCTATACATAACCTAACAATAACCATCCAGTCTATATATAACCTAACAGTAACCATCCAGTCTATATATAGAGCCTAACAGTAACCATCCAGTCTATATATACCTAACAGTAACCATCCAGTCTATATATAGAGCCTAACAGTAACCATCCAGTCTATATATAGACCTAACAGTAACCATCCAGTCTATACATAACCTAACAGTAACCATCCAGTCTATACATAACCTAACAGTAACCATCCAGTCTATATATAGCCTAACAGTAACCATCCAGTCTATATATAGAGCCTAACAGTAACCATCGAGTCTATACATAACCTAACAGTAACCATCCAGTCTATACATAACCTAACAGTAACCATCCAGTCTATATATAGAGCCTAACAGTAACCATCCAGTCTATATATAGAGCCTAACAGTAACCATCCAGTCTATATATAGAGCCTAACAGTAACCATCCAGTCTATATATAGAGCCTAACAGTAACCATCCAGTCTATATATAGAGCCTAACAGTAACCATCCAGTCTATATATAGAGCCTAACAGTAACCATCCAGTCTATACATAACCTAACAGTAACCATCCAGTCTATACATAACCTAACAGTAACCATCCAGTCTATACATAACGTAACAGTAACCATCCAGTCTATATAGAGCCTAACAGTAACCATCCAGTCTATATATAGAGCCTAACAGTAACCATCCAGTCTATACATAGAGCCTAACAGTAACCATCCAGTCTATATATAGAGCCTAACAGTAACCATCCAGTCTATATATAGAGCCTAACAGTAACCATCCAGTCTATATATAGAGCCTAACAGTAACCATCCAGTCTATACATAGAGCCTAACAGTAACCATCCAGTCTATACATAACCTAACAGTAACCATCCAGTCTATATATAACCTAACAGTAACCATCCAGTCTATATATAGAGCCTAACAGTAACCATCCAGTCTATACATAACCTAACAGTAACCATCCAGTCTATATATAACCTAACAGTAACCATCCAGTCTATACATAGACCTAACAGTAACCATCCAGTCTATACATAACCTAACAGTAACCATCCAGTCTATACATAACCTAACAGTAACCATCCAGTCTATATATAGCCTAACAGTAACCATCCAGTCTATATATAACCTAACAGTAACCATCCAGTCTATACATAGACCTAACAGTAACCATCCAGTCTATACATAACCTAACAGTAACCATCCAGTCTATATATAGAGCCTAACAGTAACCATCCAGTCTATATATAGAGCCTAACAGTAACCATCCAGTCTATATATAACCTAACAATAACCATCCAGTCTATATATAACCTAACAGTAACCATCCAGTCTATATATAGAGCCTAACATTAACCATCCAGTCTATACATAGAGCCTAACAGTAACCATCCAGTCTATATATAGAGCCTAACAGTAACCATCCAGTCTATATATAGAGCCTAACAGTAACCATCCAGTCTATATATAGAGCCTAACAGTAACCATCCAGTCTATACATAACCTAACAGTAACCATCCAGTCTATACATAACCTAACAGTAACCATCCAGTCTATACATAACCTAACAGTAACCATCCAGTCTATATATAGAGCCTAACAGTAACCATCCAGTCTATATATAGAGCCTAACAGTAACCATCCAGTCTATATATAGAGCCTAACAGTAACCATCCAGTCTATATATAGAGCCTAACAGTAACCATCCAGTCTATATATAGAGCCTAACAGTAACCATCCAGTCTATATATAGAGCCTAACAGTAACCATCCAGTCTATATATAACCTAACAGTAACCATCCAGTCTATATATAGAGCCTAACAGTAACCATCCAGTCTATATATAGAGCCTAACAGTAACCATCCAGTCTATATATAGAGCCTAACAGTAACCATCCAGTCTATATATAGAGCCTAACAGTAACCATCCAGTCTATATATAGAGCCTAACAGTAACCACCCAGTCTATATATAACCTAACAATAACCATCCAGTCTATATATAACCTAACAGTAACCATCCAGTCTATATATAGACCTAACAGTAACCATCCAGTCTATACATAACCTAACAGTAACCATCCAGTCTATATATAGCCTAACAGTAACCATCCAGTCTATATATAGAGCCTAACAGTAACCATCCAGTCTATATATAGAGCCTAACAGTAACCATCCAGTCTATACATAACCTAACAGTAACCATCCAGTCTATACATAACCTAACAGTAACCATCCAGTCTATACATAACCTAACAGTAACCATCCAGTCTATATATAGAGCCTAACAGTAACCATCCAGTCTATATATAGAGCCTAACAGTAACCATCCAGTCTATATAGAGCCTAACAGTAACCATCCAGTCTATATATAGAGCCTAACAGTAACCATCCAGTCTATACATAGCCTAACAGTAACCATCCAGTCTATATATAGAGCCTAACAGTAACCATCCAGTCTATACATAGCCTAACAGTAACCATCCAGTCTATATATAGAGCCTAACAGTAACCATCCAGTCTATATATAGAGCCTAACAGTAACCATCCAGTCTATATATAGAGCCTAACAGTAACCATCCAGTCTATATATAGAGCCTAACAGTAACCATCCAGTCTATATATAGAGCCTAACAGTAACCATCCAGTCTATATATAGAGCCTAACAGTAACCATCCAGTCTATATATAGAGCCTAACAGTAACCATCCAGTCTATATATAGCCTAACAGTAACCATCCAGTCTATATATAGAGCCTAACAGTAACCATCCAGTCTATATATAGAGCCTAACAGTAACCATCCAGTCTATATATAGAGCCTAACAGTAACCATCCAGTCTATATATAGAGCCTAACAGTAACCATCCAGTCTATATATAGAGCCTAACAGTAACCATCCAGTCTATACATAGCCTAACAGTAAACATCCAGTCTATACATAACCTAACAGTAACCATCCAGTCTATACATAACCTAACAGTAACCATCCAGTCTATATATAGAGCCTAACAGTAACCATCCAGTCTATACATAGCCTAACAGTAACCATCCAGTCTATATATAGAGCCTAACAGTAACCATCCAGTCTATACATAGCCTAACAGTAACCATCCAGTCTATATATAGAGCCTAACAGTAACCATCCAGTCTATATATAGAGCCTAACAGTAACCATCCAGTCTATATATAGAGCCTAACAGTAACCATCCAGTCTATATATAGAGCCTAACAGTAACCATCCAGTCTATATATAGAGCCTAACAGTAACCATCCAGTCTATATATAGAGCCTAACAGTAACCATCCAGTCTATATATAGAGCCTAACAGTAACCATCCAGTCTATATATAGAGCCTAACAGTAACCATCCAGTCTATATATAGAGCCTAACAGTAACCATCCAGTCTATATATAGAGCCTAACAGTAACCATCCAGTCTATATATAGAGCCTAACAGTAACCATCCAGTCTATATATAGAGCCTAACAGTAACCATCCAGTCTATACATAGAGCCTAACAGTAACCATCCAGTCTATACATAACCTAACAATAACCATCCAGTCTATATATAACCTAACAGTAACCATCCAGTCTATATATAGAGCCTAACAGTAACCATCCAGTCTATACATAACCTAACAGTAACCATCCAGTCTATACATAACCTAACAGTAACCATCCAGTCTATACATAACCTAACAGTAACCATCCAGTCTATACATAACCTAACAGTAACCATCCAGTCTATACATAACCTAACAGTAACCATCCAGTCTATATATAGCCTAACAGTAACCATCCAGTCTATACATAACCTAACAGTAACCATCCAGTCTATACATAACCTAACAGTAACCATCCAGTCTATACATAACCTAACAGTAACCATCCAGTCTATATATAGAGCCTAACAGTAACCATCCAGTCTATACATAGAGCCTAACAGTAACCATCCAGTCTATATATAACCTAACAATAACCATCCAGTCTATATATAACCTAACAGTAACCATCCAGTCTATATATAGAGCCTAACAGTAACCATCCAGTCTATACATAGAGCCTAACAGTAACCATCCAGTCTATATATAGAGCCTAACAGTAACCATCCAGTCTATATATAGAGCCTAACAGTAACCATCCAGTCTATATATAGAGCCTAACAGTAACCATCCAGTCTATACATAACCTAACAGTAACCATCCAGTCTATACATAACCTAACAGTAACCATCCAGTCTATACATAACCTAACAGTAACCATCCAGTCTATATATAGAGCCTAACAGTAACCATCCAGTCTATATATAGAGCCTAACAGTAACCATCCAGTCTATATATAGAGCCTAACAGTAACCATCCAGTCTATATATAGAGCCTAACAGTAACCATCCAGTCTATATATAGAGCCTAACAGTAACCATCCAGTCTATATATAGAGCCTAACAGTAACCATCCAGTCTATACATAACCTAACAGTAACCATCCAGTCTATATATAGAGCCTAACAGTAACCATCCAGTCTATATATAGAGCCTAACAGTAACCATCCAGTCTATATATAGAGCCTAACAGTAACCATCCAGTCTATATATAGAGCCTAACAGTAACCATCCAGTCTATATATAGAGCCTAACAGTAACCACCCAGTCTATATATAACCTAACAATAACCATCCAGTCTATATATAACCTAACAGTAACCATCCAGTCTATATATAGAGCCTAACATTAACCATCCAGTCTATACATAGAGCCTAACAGTAACCATCCAGTCTATATATAGAGCCTAACAGTAACCATCCAGTCTATATATAGAGCCTAACAGTAACCATCAGTCTATATATAGAGCCTAACAGTAACCATCCAGTCTATACATAACCTAACAGTAACCATCCAGTCTATACATAACCTAACAGTAACCATCCAGTCTATACATAACCTAACAGTAACCATCCAGTCTATATATAGAGCCTAACAGTAACCATCCAGTCTATATATAGAGCCTAACAGTAACCATCCAGTCTATATATAGAGCCTAACAGTAACCATCCAGTCTATATATAGAGCCTAACAGTAACCATCCAGTCTATACATAGCCTAACAGTAACCATCCAGTCTATATATAGAGCCTAACAGTAACCATCCAGTCTATACATAGCCTAACAGTAACCATGAGTCTATATATAGAGCCTAACAGTAACCATCAGTCTATATATAGAGCCTAACAGTAACCATCCAGTCTATATATAGAGCCTAACAGTAACCATCCAGTCTATATATAGAGCCTAACAGTAACCATCCAGTCTATATATAGAGCCTAACAGTAACCATCCAGTCTATATATAGAGCCTAACAGTAACCATCCAGTCTATATATAGAGCCTAACAGTAACCATCCAGTCTATACATAGCCTAACAGTAACCATGAGTCTATATATAGAGCCTAACAGTAACCATCCAGTCTATATATAGAGCCTAACAGTAACCATCCAGTCTATATATAGAGCCTAACAGTAACCATCCAGTCTATATATAGAGCCTAACAGTAACCATCCAGTCTATATATAGAGCCTAACAGTAACCATCCAGTCTATACATAGCCTAACAGTAAACATCCAGTCTATACATAACCTAACAGTAACCATCCAGTCTATACATAACCTAACAGTAACCATCCAGTCTATATATAGAGCCTAACAGTAACCATCCAGTCTATACATAGCCTAACAGTAACCATCCAGTCTATATATAGAGCCTAACAGTAACCATCCAGTCTATACATAGCCTAACAGTAACCATCCAGTCTATATATAGAGCCTAACAGTAACCATCCAGTCTATATATAGAGCCTAACAGTAACCATCCAGTCTATATATAGAGCCTAACAGTAACCATCCAGTCTATATATAGAGCCTAACAGTAACCATCCAGTCTATATATAGAGCCTAACAGTAACCATCCAGTCTATATATAGAGCCTAACAGTAACCATCCAGTCTATATATAGAGCCTAACAGTAACCATCCAGTCTATATATAGAGCCTAACAGTAACCATCCAGTCTATATATAGAGCCTAACAGTAACCATCCAGTCTATATATAGAGCCTAACAGTAACCATCCAGTCTATATATAGAGCCTAACAGTAACCATCCAGTCTATATATAGAGCCTAACAGTAACCATCCAGTCTATATATAGAGCCTAACAGTAACCATCCAGTCTATACATAACCTAACAGTAACCATCCAGTCTATACATAACCTAACAGTAACCATCCAGTCTATACATAACCTAACAGTAACCATCCAGTCTATACATAACCTAACAGTAACCATCCAGTCTATATAGAGCCTAACAGTAACCATCCAGTCTATATATAGAGCCTAACAGTAACCATCCAGTCTATACATAACCTAACAGTAACCATCCAGTCTATACATAACCTAACAGTAACCATCCAGTCTATACATAACCTAACAGTAACCATCCAGTCTATACATAACCTAACAGTAACCATCCAGTCTATATATAGAGCCTAACAGTAACCATCCAGTCTATATATAGAGCCTAACAGTAACCATCCAGTCTATATATAGAGCCTAACAGTAACCATCCAGTCTATACATAACCTAACAGTAACCATCCAGTCTATATATAGAGCCTAACAGTAACCATCCAGTCTATATATAGAGCCTAACAGTAACCATCCAGTCTATATATAGAGCCTAACAGTAACCATCCAGTCTATACATAACCTAACAGTAACCATCCAGTCTATATATAGAGCCTAACAGTAACCATCCAGTCTATATATAGAGCCTAACAGTAACCATCCAGTCTATATATAGAGCCTAACAGTAACCATCCAGTCTATACATAGAGCCTAACAGTAACTATCCAGTCTATACATAACCTAACAGTAACCATCCAGTCTATATATAACCTAACAGTAACCATCCAGTCTATATATAGAGCCTAACAGTAACCATCCAGTCTATACATAACCTAACAGTAACCATCCAGTCTATACATAACCTAACAGTAACCATCCAGTCTATACATAACCTAACAGTAACCATCCAGTCTATACATAACCTAACAGTAACCATCCAGTCTATATATAGAGCCTAACAGTAACCATCCAGTCTATACATAACCTAACAGTAACCATCCAGTCTATACATAACCTAACAGTAACCATCCAGTCTATACATAACCTAACAGTAACCATCCAGTCTATATATAGAGCCTAACAGTAACCATCCAGTCTATACATAGAGCCTAACAGTAACCATCCAGTCTATATATAACCTAACAATAACCATCCAGTCTATAGATAACCTAACAGTAACCATCCAGTCTATATATAGAGCCTAACAGTAACCATCCAGTCTATACATAGCCTAACAGTAACCATCCAGTCTATATATAGAGCCTAACAGTAACCATCCAGTCTATATATAGAGCCTAACAGTAACCATCCAGTCTATATATAGAGCCTAACAGTAACCATCCAGTCTATACATAACCTAACAGTAACCATCCAGTCTATACATAACCTAACAGTAACCATCCAGTCTATACATAACCTAACAGTAACCATCCAGTCTATATATAGAGCCTAACAGTAACCATCCAGTCTATATATAGAGCCTAACAGTAACCATCCAGTCTATACATAACCTAACAGTAACCATCCAGTCTATACATAACCTAACAGTAACCATCCAGTCTATACATAACCTAACAGTAACCATCCAGTCTATACATAACCTAACAGTAACCATCCAGTCTATACATAACCTAACAGTAACCATCCAGTCTATATATAGAGCCTAACAGTAACCATCCAGTCTATATATAGAGCCTAACAGTAACCATCCAGTCTATATATAGAGCCTAACAGTAACCATCCAGTCTATACATAACCTAACAGTAACCATCCAGTCTATATATAGAGCCTAACAGTAACCATCCAGTCTATATATAGAGCCTAACAGTAACCATCCAGTCTATATATAGAGCCTAACAGTAACCATCCAGTCTATATATAGAGCCTAACAGTAACCATCCAGTCTATATATAGAGCCTAACAGTAACCATCCAGTCTATATATAGAGCCTAACAGTAACCATCCAGTCTATACATAACCTAACAGTAACCATCCAGTCTATATATAGAGCCTAACAGTAACCATCCAGTCTATATATAGAGCCTAACAGTAACCATCCAGTCTATATATAGAGCCTAACAGTAACCATCCAGTCTATACATAGAGCCTAACAGTAACTATCCAGTCTATACATAACCTAACAGTAACCATCCAGTCTATATATAACCTAACAGTAACCATCCAGTCTATATATAGAGCCTAACAGTAACCATCCAGTCTATACATAACCTAACAGTAACCATCCAGTCTATACATAACCTAACATTAACCATCCAGTCTATACATAACCTAACAGTAACCATCCAGTCTATATATAGAGCCTAACAGTAACCATCCAGTCTATACATAACCTAACAGTAACCATCCAGTCTATACATAACCTAACAGTAACCATCCAGTCTATACATAACCTAACAGTAACCATCCAGTCTATATATAGAGCCTAACAGTAACCATCCAGTCTATACATAGAGCCTAACAGTAACCATACAGTCTATATATAACCTAACAATAACCATCCAGTCTATAGATAACCTAACAGTAACCATCCAGTCTATATATAGAGCCTAACAGTAACCATCCAGTCTATACATAGCCTAACAGTAACCATCCAGTCTATATATAGAGCCTAACAGTAACCATCCAGTCTATACATAGCCTAACAGTAACCATCAGTCTATATATAGAGCCTAACAGTAACCATCAGTCTATATATAGAGCCTAACAGTAACCATCCAGTCTATATATAGAGCCTAACAGTAACCATCCAGTCTATATATAGAGCCTAACAGTAACCATCCAGTCTATATATAGAGCCTAACAGTAACCATCCAGTCTATACATAGCCTAATAGTAAACATCCAGTCTATACATAACCTAACAGTAACCATCCAGTCTATACATAACCTAACAGTAACCATCCAGTCTATATATAGAGCCTAACAGTAACCATCCAGTCTATACATAGCCTAACAGTAACCATCCAGTCTATATATAGAGCCTAACAGTAACCATCCAGTCTATACATAGCCTAACAGTAACCATCCAGTCTATATATAGAGCCTAACAGTAACCATCCAGTCTATATATAGAGCCTAACAGTAACCATCCAGTCTATATATAGAGCCTAACAGTAACCATCCAGTCTATATATAGAGCCTAACAGTAACCATCCAGTCTATATATAGAGCCTAACAGTAACCATCCAGTCTATATATAGAGCCTAACAGTAACCATCCAGTCTATATATAGAGCCTAACAGTAACCATCCAGTCTATATATAGAGCCTAACAGTAACCATCCAGTCTATATATAGAGCCTAACAGTAACCATCCAGTCTATATATAGAGCCTAACAGTAACCATCCAGTCTATATATAGAGCCTAACAGTAACCATCCAGTCTATATATAGAGCCTAACAGTAACCATCCAGTCTATATATAGAGCCTAACAGTAACCATCCAGTCTATATATAGAGCCTAACAGTAACCATCCAGTCTATACATAACCTAACAGTAACCCAGTCTATCTATACATAACCTAACAGTAACCATCCAGTCTATATATAGAGCCTAACAGTAACCATCCAGTCTATATATAGAGCCTAACAGTAACCATCCAGTCTATACATAGCCTAACAGTAACCATCCAGTCTATATATAGCCTAACAGTAACCATCCAGTCTATATATAACCTAACAGTAACCATCCAGTCTATATATAGAGCCTAACAGTAACCATCCAGTCTATATATAGAGCCTAACAGTAACCATCCAGTCTATATATAACCTAACAGTAACCATCCAGTCTATACATAACCTAACAGTAACCATCCAGTCTATATATAACCTAACAGTAACCATCCAGTCTATACATAACCTAACAGTAACCATCCAGTCTATATATAGAGCCTAACAGTAACCATCCAGTCTATACATAGCCTAACAGTAACCATCCAGTCTATATATAGAGCCTAACAGTAACCATCCAGTCTATACATAGAGCCTAACAGTAACCATCCAGTCTATATATAGAGCCTAACAGTAACCATCCAGTCTATATATAGAGCCTAACAGTAACCATCCAGTCTATATATAGAGCCTAACAGTAACCATCCAGTCTATATATAGAGCCTAACAGTAACCATCCAGTCTATATATAGAGCCTAACAGTAACCATCCAGTCTATATATAGAGCCTAACAGTAACCATCCAGTCTATATATAGAGCCTAACAGTAACCATCCAGTCTATATATAGAGCCTAACAGTAACCATCCAGTCTATATATAGAGCCTAACAGTAACCATCCAGTCTATATATAGAGCCTAACAGTAACCATCCAGTCTATATATAGAGCCTAACAGTAACCATCCAGTCTATACATAACCTAACAGTAACCACCCAGTCTATACATAACCTAACAGTAACCATCCAGTCTATACATAACCTAACAGTAACCATCCAGTCTATACATAACCTAACAGTAACCATCCAGTCTATATAGAGCCTAACAGTAACCATCCAGTCTATATATAGAGCCTAACAGTAACCATCCAGTCTATACATAACCTAACAGTAACCATCCAGTCTATATATAGAGCCTAACAGTAACCATCCAGTCTATATATAACCTAACAATAACCATCCAGTCTATATATAACCTAACAGTAACCATCCAGTCTATATATAGAGCCTAACAGTAACCATCCAGTCTATATATAGAGCCTAACAGTAACCATCCAGTCTATATATAGAGCCTAACAGTAACCATCCAGTCTATATATAGCCTAACAGTAACCATCCAGTCTATATATAGAGCCTAACAGTAACCATCCAGTCTATATATAGAGCCTAACAGTAACCATCCAGTCTATATATAGAGCCTAACAGTAACCATCCAGTCTATACATAACCTAACAGTAACCATCCAGTCTATATATAGAGCCTAACAGTAACCATCCAGTCTATATATAGAGCCTAACAGTAACCATCCAGTCTATATATAGAGCCTAACAGTAACCATCCAGTCTATACATAGAGCCTAACAGTAACCATCCAGTCTATACATAACCTAACATTAACCATCCAGTCTATACATAACCTAACAGTAACCATCCAGTCTATATATAGAGCCTAACAGTAACCATCCAGTCTATATATAACCTAACAGTAACCATCCAGTCTATATATAGAGCCTAACAGTAACCATCCAGTCTATATATAGAGCCTAACAGTAACCATCCAGTCTATATATAGACCTAACAGTAACCATCCAGTCTATATATAGAGCCTAACAGTAACCATCCAGTCTATACATAACCTAACAGTAACCATCCAGTCTATATATAGAGCCTAACAGTAACCATCCAGTCTATACATAACCTAACAGTAACCATCCAGTCTATATATAGAGCCTAACAGTAACCATCCAGTCTATACATAGAGCCTAACAGTAACCATCCAGTCTATATATAGAGCCTAACAGTAACCATCCAGTCTATATATAGAGCCTAACAGTAACCATCCAGTCTATATATAGAGCCTAACAGTAACCATCCAGTCTATACATAGCCTAACAGTAACCATCCAGTCTATATATAGAGCCTAACAGTAACCATCCAGTCTATATATAGAGCCTAACAGTAACCATCCAGTCTATATATAGAGCCTAACAGTAACCATCCAGTCTATACATAACCTAACAGTAACCATCCAGTCTATACATAACCTAACAGTAACCATCCAGTCTATACATAGAGCCTAACAGTAACCATCCAGTCTATATATAGAGCCTAACAGTAACCATCCAGTCTATATATAGAGCCTAACAGTAACCATCCAGTCTATACATAGCCTAACAGTAACCATCCAGTCTATATATAGAGCCTAACAGTAACCATCCAGTCTATACATAACCTAACAGTAACCATCCAGTCTATACATAACCTAACAGTAACCATCCAGTCTATATATAACCTAACAGTAACCATCCAGTCTATATATAGAGCCTAACAGTAACCATCCAGTCTATATATAGAGCCTAACAGTAACCATCCAGTCTATATATAGAGCCTAACAGTAACCATCCAGTCTATACATAACCTAACAGTAACCATCCAGTCTATATATAGAGCCTAACAGTAACCATCCAGTCTATATATAGAGCCTAACAGTAACCATCCAGTCTATATATAACCTAACAGTAACCATCCAGTCTATATATAACCTAACAGTAACCATCCAGTCTATATATAACCTAACAGTAACCATCCAGTCTATATATAGAGCCTAACAGTAACCATCCAGTCTATACATAACCTAACAGTAACCATCCAGTCTATATATAGAGCCTAACAGTAACCATCCAGTCTATATATAGAGCCTAACAGTAACCATCCAGTCTATATATAGAGCCTAACAGTAACCATCCAGTCTATACATAACCTAACAGTAACCATCCAGTCTATATATAGACCTAACAGTAACCATCCAGTCTATATATAGCCTAACAGTAACCATCCAGTCTATATATAGAGCCTAACAGTAACCATCCAGTCTATACATAACCTAACAGTAACCATCCAGTCTATATATAGACCTAACAGTAACCATCCAGTCTATATATAGACCTAACAGTAACCATCCAGTCTATATATAGAGCCTAACAGTAACCATCCAGTCTATATATAGACCTAACAGTAACCATCCAGTCTATATATAACCTAACAGTAACCATCCAGTCTATACATAACCTAACAGTAACCATCCAGTCTATATATAGAGCCTAACAGTAACCATCCAGTCTATACATAGAGCCTAACAGTAACCATCCAGTCTATATATAGAGCCTAACAGTAACCATCCAGTCTATATATAACCTAACAGTAACCATCCAGTCTATATATAGAGCCTAACAGTAACCATCCAGTCTATATATAGCCTAACAGTAACCATCCAGTCTATATATAGAGCCTAACAGTAACCATCCAGTCTATATATAACCTAACAGTAACCATCCAGTCTATATATAGAGCCTAACAGTAACCATCCAGTCTATATATAGAGCCTAACAGTAACCATCCAGTCTATATATAGAGCCTAACAGTAACCATCCAGTCTATACATAGAGCCTAACAGTAACCATCCAGTCTATATATAGAGCCTAACAGTAACCATCCAGTCTATATATAGCCTAACAGTAACCATCCAGTCTATATATAGAGCCTAACAGTAACCATCCAGTCTATACATAGAGCCTAACAGTAACCATCCAGTCTATATATAGAGCCTAACAGTAACCATCCAGTCTATACATAACCTAACAGTAACCATCCAGTCTATATATAGAGCCTAACAGTAACCATCCAGTCTATACATAGCCTAACAGTAACCATCCAGTCTATATATAGAGCCTAACAGTAACCATCCAGTCTATATATAGAGCCTAACAGTAACCATCCAGTCTATATATAGAGCCTAACAGTAACCATCCAGTCTATATATAGAGCCTAACAGTAACCATCCAGTCTATATATAGAGCCTAACAGTAACCATCCAGTCTATATATAGAGCCTAACAGTAACCATCCAGTCTATATATAGAGCCTAACAGTAACCATCCAGTCTATATATAGAGCCTAACAGTAACCATCCAGTCTATATATAGAGCCTAACAGTAACCATCCAGTCTATATATAGAGCCTAACAGTAACCATCCAGTCTATATATAGAGCCTAACAGTAACCATCCAGTCTATATATAGAGCCTAACAGTAACCATCCAGTCTATATATAGAGCCTAACAGTAACCATCCAGTCTATATATAGAGCCTAACAGTAACCATCCAGTCTATATATAGAGCCTAACAGTAACCATCCAGTCTATATATAAGCCTAACAGTAACCATCCAGTCTATACATAACCTAACAGTAACCATCCAGTCTATACATAACCTAACAGTAACCATCCAGTCTATATATAGACCTAACAGTAACCATCCAGTCTATATATAGAGCCTAACAGTAACCATCCAGTCTATATATAGAGCCTAACAGTAACCATCCAGTCTATATAGAGCCTAACAGTAACCATCCAGTCTATATATAGAGCCTAACAGTAACCATCCAGTCTATACATAACCTAACAGTAACCATCCAGTCTATATATAGAGCCTAACAGTAACCATCCAGTCTATATATAGAGCCTAACAGTAACCATCCAGTCTATATATAGAGCCTAACAGTAACCATCCAGTCTATATATAGAGCCTAACAGTAACCATCCAGTCTATACATAACCTAACAGTAACCATCCAGTCTATATATAAGCCTAACAGTAACCATCCAGTCTATATATAGAGCCTAACAGTAACCATCCAGTCTATACATAACCTAACAGTAACCATCCAGTCTATACATAACCTAACAGTAACCATCCAGTCTATACATAACCTAACAGTAACCATCCAGTCTATACATAACCTAACAGTAACCATCCAGTCTATATATAGCCTAACAGTAACCATCCAGTCTATACATAACCTAACAGTAACCATCCAGTCTATACATAACCTAACAGTAACCATCCAGTCTATACATAACCTAACAGTAACCATCCAGTCTATATATAGAGCCTAACAGTAACCATCCAGTCTATATATAGAGCCTAACAGTAACCATCCAGTCTATATATAGAGCCTAACAGTAACCATCCAGTCTATATATAGAGCCTAACAGTAACCATCCAGTCTATATATAGCCTAACAGTAACCATCCAGTCTATATATAGAGCCTAACAGTAACCATCCAGTCTATATATAGAGCCTAACAGTAACCATCCAGTCTATATATAGAGCCTAACAGTAACCATCCAGTCTATATATAGAGCCTAACAGTAACCATCCAGTCTATATATAGAGCCTAACAGTAACCATCCAGTCTATATATAGAGCCTAACAGTAACCATCCAGTCTATATATAGAGCCTAACAGTAACCATCCAGTCTATATATAGAGCCTAACAGTAACCATCCAGTCTATATATAGAGCCTAACAGTAACCATCCAGTCTATACATAACCTAACAGTAACCATCCAGTCTATACATAACCTAACAGTAACCATCCAGTCTATACATAACCTAACAGTAACCATCCAGTCTATACATAACCTAACAGTAACCATCCAGTCTATATATAGAGCCTAACAGTAACCATCCAGTCTATATATAGAGCCTAACAGTAACCATCCAGTCTATATATAGAGCCTAACAGTAACCATCCAGTCTATATATAGAGCCTAACAGTAACCATCCAGTCTATATATAGAGCCTAACAGTAACCATCCAGTCTATATATAACCTAACAGTAACCATCCAGTCTATATATAGAGCCTAACAGTAACCATCCAGTCTATATATAGCCTAACAGTAACCATCCAGTCTATATATAGAGCCTAACAGTAACCATCCAGTCTATACATAGCCTAACAGTAACCATCCAGTCTATATATAGAGCCTAACAGTAACCATCCAGTCTATATATAGAGCCTAACAGTAACCATCCAGTCTATATATAGAGCCTAACAGTAACCATCCAGTCTATATATAGAGCCTAACAGTAACCATCCAGTCTATATATAGAGCCTAACAGTAACCATCCAGTCTATACATAGCCTAACAGTAAACATCCAGTCTATACATAACCTAACAGTAACCATCCAGTCTATACATAACCTAACAGTAACCATCCAGTCTATATATAGAGCCTAACAGTAACCATCCAGTCTATACATAGCCTAACAGTAACCATCCAGTCTATATATAGAGCCTAACAGTAACCATCCAGTCTATACATAGCCTAACAGTAACCATCCAGTCTATATATAGAGCCTAACAGTAACCATCCAGTCTATATATAGAGCCTAACAGTAACCATCCAGTCTATATATAGAGCCTAACAGTAACCATCCAGTCTATATATAGAGCCTAACAGTAACCATCCAGTCTATATATAGAGCCTAACAGTAACCATCCAGTCTATATATAGAGCCTAACAGTAACCATCCAGTCTATATATAGAGCCTAACAGTAACCATCCAGTCTATATATAGAGCCTAACAGTAACCATCCAGTCTATATATAGAGCCTAACAGTAACCATCCAGTCTATATATAGAGCCTAACAGTAACCATCCAGTCTATATATAGAGCCTAACAGTAACCATCCAGTCTATATATAGAGCCTAACAGTAACCATCCAGTCTATATATAGAGCCTAACAGTAACCATCCAGTCTATACATAACCTAACAGTAACCATCCAGTCTATACATAACCTAACAGTAACCATCCAGTCTATACATAACCTAACAGTAACCATCCAGTCTATATATAACCTAACAGTAACCATCCAGTCTATATATAGAGCCTAACAGTAACCATCCAGTCTATATATAGAGCCTAACAGTAACCATCCAGTCTATACATAACCTAACAGTAACCATCCAGTCTATATATAGAGCCTAACAGTAACCATCCAGTCTATATATAGAGCCTAACAGTAACCATCCAGTCTATATATAGAGCCTAACAGTAACCATCCAGTCTATACATAGAGCCTAACAGTAACCATCCAGTCTATACATAACCTAACCATAACCATCCAGTCTATATATAACCTAACATTAACCATCCAGTCTATATATAGAGCCTAACAGTAACCATCCAGTCTATACATAACCTAACAGTAACCATCCAGTCTATACATAACCTAACAGTAACCATCCAGTCTATACATAACCTAACAGTAACCATCCAGTCTATACATAACCTAACAGTAACCATCCAGTCTATACATAGCCTAACAGTAACCATCCAGTCTATACATAACCTAACAGTAACCATCCAGTCTATACATAACCTAACAGTAACCATCCAGTCTATACATAACCTAACAGTAACCATCCAGTCTATATATAGAGCCTAACAGTAACCATCCAGTCTATATATAGAGCCTAACAGTAACCATCCAGTCTATATATAGAGCCTAACAGTAACCATCCAGTCTATATATAGAGCCTAACAGTAACCATCCAGTCTATACATAACCTAACATTAACCATCCAGTCTATACATAACCTAACATTAACCATCTAGTCTATACATAACCTAACAGTAACCATCCAGTCTATACATAACCTAACAGTAACCATCCAGTCTATACATAACCTAACAGTAACCATCCAGTCTATATATAGAGCCTAACAGTAACCATCCAGTCTATACATAGAGCCTAACAGTAACCATCCAGTCTATATATAACCTAACAATAACCATCCAGTTTATATATAACCTAACAGTAACCATCCAGTCTATATATAGAGCCTAACAGTAACCATCCAGTCTATATATAGAGCCTAACAGTAACCATCCAGTCTATATATAGAGCCTAACAGTAACCATCCAGTCTATATATAGAGCCTAACAGTAACCATCCAGTCTATATATAGAGCCTAACAGTAACCATCCAGTCTATATATAGAGCCTAACAGTAACCATCCAGTCTATACATAACCTAACAGTAACCATCCAGTCTATATATAGAGCCTAACAGTAACCATCCAGTCTATATATAGAGCCTAACAGTAACCATCCAGTCTATATATAGAGCCTAACAGTAACCATCCAGTCTATACATAGAGCCTAACAGTAACCATCCAGTCTATACATAACCTAACAATAACCATCCAGTCTATACATAACCTAACATTAACCATCCAGTCTATACATAACCTAACAGTAACCATCCAGTCTATACATAACCTAACAGTAACCATCCAGTCTATACATAACCTAACAGTAACCATCCAGTCTATATATAGAGCCTAACAGTAACCATCCAGTCTATACATAACCTAACAGTAACCATCCAGTCTATACATAACCTAACATTAACCATCCAGTCTATACATAACCTAACAGTAACGATCCAGTCTATATATAGAGCCTAACAGTAACCATCCAGTCTATACATAGAGCCTAACAGTAACCATCCAGTCTATATATAACCTAACAGTAACCATCCAGTCTATATATAGAGCCTAACATTAACCATCCAGTCTATACATAGAGCCTAACAGTAACCATCCAGTCTATATATAGAGCCTAACAGTAACCATCCAGTCTATATATAGAGCCTAACAGTAACCATCAGTCTATATATAGAGCCTAACAGTAACCATCCAGTCTATACATAACCTAACAGTAACCATCCAGTCTATACATAACCTAACAGTAACCATCCAGTCTATACATAACCTAACAGTAACCATCCAGTCTATACATAACCTAACAGTAACCATCCAGTCTATACATAACCTAACAGTAACCATCCAGTCTATACATAACCTAACAGTAACCATCCAGTCTATACATAACCTAACAGTAACCATCCAGTCTATACATAACCTAACAGTAACCATCCAGTCTATATATAGAGCCTAACAGTAACCATCCAGTCTATATATAGAGCCTAACAGTAACCATCCAGTCTATATATAGAGCCTAACAGTAACCATCCAGTCTATATATAGAGCCTAACAGTAACCATCCAGTCTATATATAGAGCCTAACAGTAACCATCCAGTCTATAGATAACCTAACAGTAACCATCCAGTCTATATATAGAGCCTAACAGTAACCATCCAGTCTATACATAGCCTAACAGTAACCATCCAGTCTATATATAGAGCCTAACAGTAACCATCCAGTCTATACATAGCCTAACAGTAACCATCCAGTCTATATATAGAGCCTAACAGTAACCATCCAGTCTATATATAGAGCCTAACAGTAACCATCCAGTCTATATATAGAGCCTAACAGTAACCATCCAGTCTATATATAGAGCCTAACAGTAACCATCCAGTCTATATATAGAGCCTAACAGTAACCATCCAGTCTATACATAGCCTAACAGTAAACATCCAGTCTATACATAACCTAACAGTAACCATCCAGTCTATACATAACCTAACAGTAACCATCCAGTCTATACATAACCTAACAGTAACCATCCAGTCTATATATAGAGCCTAACAGTAACCATCCAGTCTATATATAGAGCCTAACAGTAACCATCCAGTCTATATATAGAGCCTAACAGTAACCATCCAGTCTATATATAGAGCCTAACAGTAACCATCCAGTCTATATATAGAGCCTAACAGTAACCATCCAGTCTATATATAGAGCCTAACAGTAACTATCCAGTCTATACATAACCTAACCATAACCATCCAGTCTATATATAACCTAACATTAACCATCCAGTCTATATATAGAGCCTAACAGTAACCATCCAGTCTATACATAACCTAACAGTAACCATCCAGTCTATACATAACCTAACAGTAACCATCCAGTCTATATATAGAGCCTAACAGTAACCATCCAGTCTATACATAGAGCCTAACAGTAACCATCCAGTCTATATATAACCTAACAATAACCATCCAGTTTATATATAACCTAACAGTAACCATCCAGTCTATATATAGAGCCTAACAGTAACCATCCAGTCTATATATAGAGCCTAACAGTAACCATCCAGTCTATATATAGAGCCTAACAGTAACCATCCAGTCTATATATAGAGCCTAACAGTAACCATCCAGTCTATATATAGAGCCTAACAGTAACCATCCAGTCTATAAATAGCGCCTAACAGTAACTATCCAGTCTATACATAACCTAACAGTAACCATCCAGTCTATATATAGAGCCTAACAGTCACCATCCAGTCTATATATAGAGCCTAACAGTAACCATCCAGTCTATATATAGAGCCTAACAGTAACCATCCAGTCTATACATAGAGCCTAACAGTAACTATCCAGTCTATACATAACCTAACCATAACCATCCAGTCTATATATAACCTAACAGTAACCATCCAGTCTATATATAGAGCCTAACAGTAACCATCCAGTCTATACATAACCTAACATTAACCATCCAGTCTATACATAACCTAACAGTAACCATCCAGTCTATACATAACCTAACAGTAACCATCCAGTCTATACATAACCTAACAGTAACCATCCAGTCTATATATAGAGCCTAACAGTAACCATCCAGTCTATACATAACCTAACAGTAACCATCCAGTCTATACATAACCTAACAGTAACCATCCAGTCTATACATAACCTAACAGTAACCATCCAGTCTATATATAGAGCCTAACAGTAACCATCCAGTCTATACATAGAGCCTAACAGTAACCATACAGTCTATATATAACCTAACAATAACCATCCAGTCTATAGATAACCTAACAGTAACCATCCAGTCTATATATAGAGCCTAACAGTAACCATCCAGTCTATACATAGCCTAACAGTAACCATCCAGTCTATATATAGAGCCTAACAGTAACCATCCAGTCTATATATAGAGCCTAACAGTAACCATCCAGTCTATATATAGAGCCTAACAGTAACCATCCAGTCTATACATAACCTAACAGTAACCATCCAGTCTATACATAACCTAACAGTAACCATCCAGTCTATACATAACCTAACAGTAACCATCCAGTCTATATATAGAGCCTAACAGTAACCATCCAGTCTATATATAGAGCCTAACAGTAACCATCCAGTCTATACATAACCTAACAGTAACCATCCAGTCTATACATAACCTAACAGTAACCATCCAGTCTATACATAACCTAACAGTAACCATCCAGTCTATACATAACCTAACAGTAACCATCCAGTCTATACATAACCTAACAGTAACCATCCAGTCTATATATAGAGCCTAACAGTAACCATCCAGTCTATATATAGAGCCTAACAGTAACCATCCAGTCTATATATAGAGCCTAACAGTAACCATCCAGTCTATACATAACCTAACAGTAACCATCCAGTCTATATATAGAGCCTAACAGTAACCATCCAGTCTATATATAGAGCCTAACAGTAACCATCCAGTCTATATATAGAGCCTAACAGTAACCATCCAGTCTATATATAGAGCCTAACAGTAACCATCCAGTCTATATATAGAGCCTAACAGTAACCATCCAGTCTATATATAGAGCCTAACAGTAACCATCCAGTCTATACATAACCTAACAGTAACCATCCAGTCTATATATAGAGCCTAACAGTAACCATCCAGTCTATATATAGAGCCTAACAGTAACCATCCAGTCTATATATAGAGCCTAACACTAACCATCTAGTCTATACATAGAGCCTAACAGTAACCATCCAGTCTATATATAGAGCCTAACAGTAACCATCCAGTCTATACATAACCTAACATTAACCATCCAGTCTATACATAACCTAACATTAACCATCCAGTCTATACATAACCTAACAGTAACCATCCAGTCTATATATAGAGCCTAACAGTAACCATCCAGTCTATACATAGAGCCTAACAGTAACCATCCAGTCTATATATAACCTAACAATAACCATCCAGTCTATATATAGCCTAACAGTAACCATCCAGTCTATATATAGAGCCTAACATTAACCATCCAGTCTATACATAGAGCCTAACAGTAACCATCCAGTCTATATATAGAGCCTAACAGTAACCATCCAGTCTATATATAGAGCCTAACAGTAACCATCCAGTCTATATATAGAGCCTAACAGTAACCATCCAGTCTATACATAACCTAACAGTAACCATCCAGTCTATATATAACCTAACAATAACCATCCAGTCTATATATAACCTAACAGTAACCATCCAGTCTATACATAACCTAACAGTAACCATCCAGTCTATACATAACCTAACAGTAACCATCCAGTCTATATATAACCTAACAGTAACCATCCAGTCTATATATAGAGCCTAACAGTAACCATCCAGTCTATACATAACCTAACAGTAACCATCCAGTCTATACATAACCTAACAGTAACCATCCAGTCTATACATAACCTAACAGTAACCATCCAGTCTATACATAACCTAACAGTAACCATCCAGTCTATATATAGAGCCTAACAGTAACCATCCAGTCTATACATAACCTAACAGTAACCATCCAGTCTATACATAACCTAACAGTAACCATCCAGTCTATACATAACCTAACAGTAACCATCCAGTCTATATATAGAGCCTAACAGTAACCATCCAGTCTATACATAGAGCCTAACAGTAACCATCCAGTCTATATATAACCTAACAATAACCATCCAGTCTATAGATAACCTAACAGTAACCATCCAGTCTATATATAGAGCCTAACAGTAACCATCCAGTCTATACATAGCCTAACAGTAACCATCCAGTCTATATATAGAGCCTAACAGTAACCATCCAGTCTATATATAGAGCCTAACAGTAACCATCCAGTCTATATATAGAGCCTAACAGTAACCATCCAGTCTATACATAACCTAACAGTAACCATCCAGTCTATACATAACCTAACAGTAACCATCCAGTCTATACATAACCTAACAGTAACCATCCAGTCTATATATAGAGCCTAACAGTAACCATCCAGTCTATATATAGAGCCTAACAGTAACCATCCAGTCTATACATAGCCTAACAGTAACCATCCAGTCTATACATAACCTAACAGTAACCATCCAGTCTATACATAACCTAACAGTAACCATCCAGTCTATACATAACCTAACAGTAACCATCCAGTCTATACATAACCTAACAGTAACCATCCAGTCTATATATAGAGCCTAACAGTAACCATCCAGTCTATATATAGAGCCTAACAGTAACCATCCAGTCTATATATAGAGCCTAACAGTAACCATCCAGTCTATATATAACCTAACAGTAACCATCCAGTCTATATATAGAGCCTAACAGTAACCATCCAGTCTATATATAGAGCCTAACAGTAACCATCCAGTCTATATATAGAGCCTAACAGTAACCATCCAGTCTATATATAGAGCCTAACAGTAACCATCCAGTCTATATATAGAGCCTAACAGTAACCATCCAGTCTATATATAGAGCCTAACAGTAACCATCCAGTCTATACATAACCTAACAGTAACCATCCAGTCTATATATAGAGCCTAACAGTCACCATCCAGTCTATATATAGAGCCTAACAGTAACCATCCAGTCTATATATAGAGCCTAACAGTAACCATCTAGTCTATACATAGAGCCTAACAGTAACTATCCAGTCTATATATAGAGCCTAACAGTAACCATCCAGTCTATACATAACCTAACATTAACCATCCAGTCTATACATAACCTAACATTAACCATCCAGTCTATACATAACCTAACAGTAACCATCCAGTCTATATATAGAGCCTAACAGTAACCATCCAGTCTATACATAGAGCCTAACAGTAACCATCCAGTCTATATATAACCTAACAATAACCATCCAGTCTATATATAACCTAACAGTAACCATCCAGTCTATATATAGAGCCTAACAGTAACCATCCAGTCTATACATAGAGCCTAACAGTAACCATCCAGTCTATATATAGAGCCTAACAGTAACCATCCAGTCTATATATAGAGCCTAACAGTAACCATCCAGTCTATATATAGAGCCTAACAGTAACCATCCAGTCTATACATAACCTAACAGTAACCATCCAGTCTATACATAACCTAACAGTAACCATCCAGTCTATACATAACCTAACAGTAACCATCCAGTCTATACATAACCTAACAGTAACCATCCAGTCTATACATAACCTAACAGTAACCATCCAGTCTATACATAACCTAACAGTAACCATCCAGTCTATACATAACCTAACAGTAACCATCCAGTCTATACATAACCTAACAGTAACCATCCAGTCTATATATAGAGCCTAACAGTAACCATCCAGTCTATATATAGAGCCTAACAGTAACCATCCAGTCTATATATAGAGCCTAACAGTAACCATCCAGTCTATATATAGAGCCTAACAGTAACCATCCAGTCTATATATAGAGCCTAACAGTAACCATCCAGTCTATAGATAACCTAACAGTAACCATCCAGTCTATATATAGAGCCTAACAGTAACCATCCAGTCTATACATAGCCTAACAGTAACCATCCAGTCTATATATAGAGCCTAACAGTAACCATCCAGTCTATACATAGCCTAACAGTAACCATCCAGTCTATATATAGAGCCTAACAGTAACCATCCAGTCTATATATAGAGCCTAACAGTAACCATCCAGTCTATATATAGAGCCTAACAGTAACCATCCAGTCTATATATAGAGCCTAACAGTAACCATCCAGTCTATATATAGAGCCTAACAGTAACCATCCAGTCTATACATAGCCTAACAGTAAACATCCAGTCTATACATAACCTAACAGTAACCATCCAGTCTATACATAACCTAACAGTAACCATCCAGTCTATACATAACCTAACAGTAACCATCCAGTCTATATATAGAGCCTAACAGTAACCATCCAGTCTATATATAGAGCCTAACAGTAACCATCCAGTCTATATATAGAGCCTAACAGTAACCATCCAGTCTATATATAGAGCCTAACAGTAACCATCCAGTCTATATATAGAGCCTAACAGTAACCATCCAGTCTATATATAGAGCCTAACAGTAACCATCCAGTCTATACATAACCTAACAGTAACCATCCAGTCTATATATAACCTAACAGTAACCATCCAGTCTATATATAGAGCCTAACAGTAACCATCCAGTCTATACATAACCTAACAGTAACCATCCAGTCTATACATAACCTAACAGTAACCATCCAGTCTATATATAGAGCCTAACAGTAACCATCCAGTCTATACATAGAGCCTAACAGTAACCATCCAGTCTATATATAACCTAACAATAACCATCCAGTTTATATATAACCTAACAGTAACCATCCAGTCTATATATAGAGCCTAACAGTAACCATCCAGTCTATATATAGAGCCTAACAGTAACCATCCAGTCTATATATAGAGCCTAACAGTAACCATCCAGTCTATATATAGAGCCTAACAGTAACCATCCAGTCTATATATAGAGCCTAACAGTAACCATCCAGTCTATACATAGAGCCTAACAGTAACTATCCAGTCTATACATAACCTAACAGTAACCATCCAGTCTATATATAACCTAACAGTAACCATCCAGTCTATATATAGAGCCTAACAGTAACCATCCAGTCTATACATAACCTAACAGTAACCATCCAGTCTATACATAACCTAACAGTAACCATCCAGTCTATACATAACCTAACAGTAACCATCCAGTCTATACATAACCTAACAGTAACCATCCAGTCTATATATAGAGCCTAACAGTAACCATCCAGTCTATACATAACCTAACAGTAACCATCCAGTCTATACATAACCTAACAGTAACCATCCAGTCTATACATAACCTAACAGTAACCATCCAGTCTATATATAGAGCCTAACAGTAACCATCCAGTCTATACATAGAGCCTAACAGTAACCATCCAGTCTATATATAACCTAACAATAACCATCCAGTCTATAGATAACCTAACAGTAACCATCCAGTCTATATATAGAGCCTAACAGTAACCATCCAGTCTATACATAGCCTAACAGTAACCATCCAGTCTATATATAGAGCCTAACAGTAACCATCCAGTCTATATATAGAGCCTAACAGTAACCATCCAGTCTATATATAGAGCCTAACAGTAACCATCCAGTCTATACATAACCTAACAGTAACCATCCAGTCTATACATAACCTAACAGTAACCATCCAGTCTATACATAACCTAACAGTAACCATCCAGTCTATATATAGAGCCTAACAGTACCATCCAGTCGATATATAGAGCCTAACAGTAACCATCCAGTCTATACATACCCTAACAGTAACCATCCAGTCTATACATAACCTAACAGTAACCATCCAGTCTATACATAACCTAACAGTAACCATCCAGTCTATACATAACCTAACAGTAACCATCCAGTCTATACATAACCTAACAGTAACCATCCAGTCTATATATAGAGCCTAACAGTAACCATCCAGTCTATATATAGAGCCTAACAGTAACCATCCAGTCTATATATAGAGCCTAACAGTAACCATCCAGTCTATACATAACCTAACAGTAACCATCCAGTCTATATATAGAGCCTAACAGTAACCATCCAGTCTATATATAGAGCCTAACAGTAACCATCCAGTCTATATATAGAGCCTAACAGTAACCATCCAGTCTATATATAGAGCCTAACAGTAACCATCCAGTCTATATATAGAGCCTAACAGTAACCATCCAGTCTATATATAGAGCCTAACAGTAACCATCCAGTCTATACATAACCTAACAGTAACCATCCAGTCTATATATAGAGCCTAACAGTAACCATCCAGTCTATATATAGAGCCTAACAGTAACCATCCAGTCTATATATAGAGCCTAACAGTAACCATCCAGTCTATACATAGAGCCTAACAGTAACTATCCAGTCTATACATAACCTAACCATAACCATCCAGTCTATATATAACCTAACAGTAACCATCCAGTCTATATATAGAGCCTAACATTAACCATCCAGTCTATACATAACCTAACATTAACCATCCAGTCTATACATAACCTAACAGTAACCATCCAGTCTATACATAACCTAACAGTAACCATCCAGTCTATATATAGAGCCTAACAGTAACCATCCAGTCTATACATAACCTAACATTAACCATCCAGTCTATACATAACCTAACATTAACCATCCAGTCTATACATAACCTAACAGTAACGATCCAGTCTATATATAGAGCCTAACAGTAACCATCCAGTCTATACATAGAGCCTAACAGTAACCATACAGTCTATATATAACCTAACAATAACCATCCAGTCTATAGATAACCTAACAGTAACCATCCAGTCTATATATAGAGCCTAACAGTAACCATCCAGTCTATACATAGCCTAACAGTAACCATCCAGTCTATATATAGAGCCTAACTGTAACCATCCAGTCTATATATAGAGCCTAACAGTAACCATGAGTCTATATATAGAGCCTAACAGTAACCATCCAGTCTATACATAACCTAACAGTAACCATCCAGTCTATACATAACCTAACAGTAACCATCCAGTCTATACATAACCTAACAGTAACCATCCAGTCTATACATAACCTAACAGTAACCATCCAGTCTATACATAACCTAACAGTAACCATCCAGTCTATACATAACCTAACAGTAACCATCCAGTCTATACATAACCTAACAGTAACCATCCAGTCTATACATAACCTAACAGTAACCATCCAGTCTATATATAGAGCCTAACAGTAACCATCCAGTCTATATATAGAGCCTAACAGTAACCATCCAGTCTATATATAGAGCCTAACAGTAACCATCCAGTCTATATATAGAGCCTAACAGTAACCATCCAGTCTATATATAGAGCCTAACAGTAACCATCCAGTCTATACATAACCTAACAGTAACCATCCAGTCTATATATAGAGCCTAACAGTAACCATCCAGTCTATACATAGCCTAACAGTAACCATCCAGTCTATATATAGAGCCTAACAGTAACCATCCAGTCTATACATAGCCTAACAGTAACCATCCAGTCTATATATAGAGCCTAACAGTAACCATCCAGTCTATATATAGAGCCTAACAGTAACCATCCAGTCTATATATAGAGCCTAACAGTAACCATCCAGTCTATATATAGAGCCTAACAGTAACCATCCAGTCTATATATAGAGCCTAACAGTAACCATCCAGTCTATACATAGCCTAATAGTAAACATCCAGTCTATACATAACCTAACAGTAACCATCCAGTCTATACATAACCTAACAGTAACCATCCAGTCTATATATAGAGCCTAACAGTAACCATCCAGTCTATACATAGCCTAACAGTAACCATCCAGTCTATATATAGAGCCTAACAGTAACCATCCAGTCTATACATAGCCTAACAGTAACCATCCAGTCTATATATAGAGCCTAACAGTAACCATCCAGTCTATATATAGAGCCTAACAGTAACCATCCAGTCTATATATAGAGCCTAACAGTAACCATCCAGTCTATATATAGAGCCTAACAGTAACCATCCAGTCTATATATAGAGCCTAACAGTAACCATCCAGTCTATATATAGAGCCTAACAGTAACCATCCAGTCTATATATAGAGCCTAACAGTAACCATCCAGTCTATATATAGAGCCTAACAGTAACCATCCAGTCTATATATAGAGCCTAACAGTAACCATCCAGTCTATATATAGAGCCTAACAGTAACCATCCAGTCTATATATAGAGCCTAACAGTAACCATCCAGTCTATATATAGAGCCTAACAGTAACCATCCAGTCTATATATAGAGCCTAACAGTAACCATCCAGTCTATATATAGAGCCTAACAGTAACCATCCAGTCTATACATAACCTAACAGTAACCACCCAGTCTATACATAACCTAACAGTAACCATCCAGTCTATACATAACCTAACAGTAACCATCCAGTCTATACATAACCTAACAGTAACCATCCAGTCTATATATAGAGCCTAACAGTAACCATCCAGTCTATATATAGAGCCTAACAGTAACCATCCAGTCTATATATAGAGCCTAACAGTAACCATCCAGTCTATATATAGAGCCTAACAGTAACCATCCAGTCTATACATAACCTAACAGTAACCATCCAGTCTATATATAGAGCCTAACAGTAACCATCCAGTCTATACATAACCTAACAGTAACCATCCAGTCTATACATAACCTAACAGTAACCATCCAGTCTATACATAACCTAACAGTAACCATCCAGTCTATATAGAGCCTAACAGTAACCATCCAGTCTATATATAGAGCCTAACAGTAACCATCCAGTCTATACATAACCTAACAGTAACCATCCAGTCTATATATAGAGCCTAACAGTAACCATCCAGTCTATATATAGAGCCTAACAGTAACCATCCAGTCTATATATAGAGCCTAACAGTAACCATCCAGTCTATACATAGAGCCTAACAGTAACTATCCAGTCTATACATAACCTAACCATAACCATCCAGTCTATATATAACCTAACATTAACCATCCAGTCTATATATAGAGCCTAACAGTAACCATCCAGTCTATATATAGAGCCTAACAGTAACCATCCAGTCTATACATAGCCTAACAGTAAACATCCAGTCTATACATAACCTAACAGTAACCATCCAGTCTATACATAACCTAACAGTAACCATTCAGTCTATACATAACCTAACAGTAACCATCCAGTCTATATATAGAGCCTAACAGTAACCAACCAGTCTATATATAGAGCCTAACAGTAACCATCCAGTCTATATATAGAGCCTAACAGTAACCATCCAGTCTATATATAGAGCCTAACAGTAACCATCCAGTCTATATATAGAGCCTAACAGTAACCATCCAGTCTATATATAGAGCCTAACAGTAACTATCCAGTCTATACATAACCTAACCATAACCATCCAGTCTATATATAACCTAACAGTAACCATCCAGTCTATATATAGAGCCTAACAGTAACCATCCAGTCTATACATAACCTAACAGTAACCATCCAGTCTATACATAACCTAACAGTAACCATCCAGTCTATATATAGAGCCTAACAGTAACCATCCAGTCTATACATAGAGCCTAACAGTAACCATCCAGTCTATATATAACCTAACAATAACCATCCAGTCTATATATAACCTAACAGTAACCATCCAGTCTATATATAGAGCCTAACAGTAACCATCCAGTCTATATATAGAGCCTAACAGTAACCATCCAGTCTATATATAGAGCCTAACAGTAACCATCCAGTCTATATATAGAGCCTAACAGTAACCATCCAGTCTATATATAGAGCCTAACAGTAACCATCCAGTCTATATATAGAGCCTAACAGTAACCATCCAGTCTATACATAACCTAACAGTAACCATCCAGTCTATATATAGAGCCTAACAGTAACCATCCAGTCTATATATAGAGCCTAACAGTAACCATCCAGTCTATATATAGAGCCTAACAGTAACCATCCAGTCTATACATAGAGCCTAACAGTAACTATCCAGTCTATACATAACCTAACAGTAACCATCCAGTCTATATATAACCTAACAGTAACCATCCAGTCTATATATAGAGCCTAACAGTAACCATCCAGTCTATACATAACCTAACAGTAACCATCCAGTCTATACATAACCTAACAGTAACCATCCAGTCTATACATAACCTAACAGTAACCATCCAGTCTATACATAACCTAACAGTAACCATCCAGTCTATATATAGAGCCTAACAGTAACCATCCAGTCTATACATAACCTAACAGTAACCATCCAGTCTATACATAACCTAACAGTAACCATCCAGTCTATACATAACCTAACAGTAACCATCCAGTCTATATATAGAGCCTAACAGTAACCATCCAGTCTATACATAGAGCCTAACAGTAACCATCCAGTCTATATATAACCTAACAATAACCATCCAGTCTATATATAACCTAACAGTAACCATCCAGTCTATATATAGAGCCTAACAGTAACCATCCAGTCTATACATAGCCTAACAGTAACCATCCAGTCTATATATAGAGCCTAACAGTAACCATCCAGTCTATATATAGAGCCTAACAGTAACCATCCAGTCTATATATAGAGCCTAACAGTAACCATCCAGTCTATACATAACCTAACATTAACCATCCAGTCTATACATAACCTAACATTAACCATCCAGTCTATACATAACCTAACAGTAACCATCCAGTCTATATATAGAGCCTAACAGTAACCATCCAGTCTATACATAACCTAACATTAACCATCCAGTCTATACATAACCTAACAGTAACCATCCAGTCTATACATAACCTAACAGTAACCATCCAGTCTATACATAACCTAACAGTAACCATCCAGTCTATACATAACCTAACAGTAACCATCCAGTCTATACATAACCTAACAGTAACCATCCAGTCTATACATAACCTAACAGTAACCATCCAGTCTATACATAACCTAACAGTAACCATCCAGTCTATATATAGAGCCTAACAGTAACCATCCAGTCTATATATAGAGCCTAACAGTAACCATCCAGTCTATATATAGAGCCTAACAGTAACCATCCAGTCTATATATAGAGCCTAACAGTAACCATCCAGTCTATATATAGAGCCTAACAGTAACCATCCAGTCTATAGATAACCTAACAGTAACCATCCAGTCTATATATAGAGCCTAACAGTAACCATCCAGTCTATACATAGCCTAACAGTAACCATCCAGTCTATATATAGAGCCTAACAGTAACCATCCAGTCTATACATAGCCTAACAGTAACCATCCAGTCTATATATAGAGCCTAACAGTAACCATCCAGTCTATATATAGAGCCTAACAGTAACCATCCAGTCTATATATAGAGCCTAACAGTAACCATCCAGTCTATATATAGAGCCTAACAGTAACCATCCAGTCTATATATAGAGCCTAACAGTAACCATCCAGTCTATACATAGCCTAACAGTAAACATCCAGTCTATACATAACCTAACAGTAACCATCCAGTCTATACATAACCTAACAGTAACCATCCAGTCTATATATAGAGCCTAACAGTAACCATCCAGTCTATACATAGCCTAACAGTAACCATCCAGTCTATATATAGAGCCTAACAGTAACCATCCAGTCTATACATAGCCTAACAGTAACCATCCAGTCTATATATAGAGCCTAACAGTAACCATCCAGTCTATATATAGAGCCTAACAGTAACCATCCAGTCTATATATAGAGCCTAACAGTAACCATCCAGTCTATATATAGAGCCTAACAGTAACCATCCAGTCTATATATAGAGCCTAACAGTAACCATCCAGTCTATATATAGAGCCTAACAGTAACCATCCAGTCTATATATAGAGCCTAACAGTAACCATCCAGTCTATATATAGAGCCTAACAGTAACCATCCAGTCTATATATAGAGCCTAACAGTAACCATCCAGTCTATATATAGAGCCTAACAGTAACCATCCAGTCTATATATAGAGCCTAACAGTAACCATCCAGTCTATATATAGAGCCTAACAGTAACCATCCAGTCTATATATAGAGCCTAACAGTAACCATCCAGTCTATATATAGAGCCTAACAGTAACCATCCAGTCTATACATAACCTAACAGTAACCATCCAGTCTATACATAACCTAACAGTAACCATCCAGTCTATACATAACCTAACAGTAACCATCCAGTCTATACATAACCTAACAGTAACCATCCAGTCTATATATAGAGCCTAACAGTAACCATCCAGTCTATATATAGAGCCTAACAGTAACCATCCAGTCTATATATAGAGCCTAACAGTAACCATCCAGTCTATATATAGAGCCTAACAGTAACCATCCAGTCTATATATAGAGCCTAACAGTAACCATCCAGTCTATAGATAACCTAACAGTAACCATCCAGTCTATATATAGAGCCTAACAGTAACCATCCAGTCTATACATAGCCTAACAGTAACCATCCAGTCTATATATAGAGCCTAACAGTAACCATCCAGTCTATACATAGCCTAACAGTAACCATCCAGTCTATATATAGAGCCTAACAGTAACCATCCAGTCTATATATAGAGCCTAACAGTAACCATCCAGTCTATATATAGAGCCTAACAGTAACCATCCAGTCTATATATAGAGCCTAACAGTAACCATCCAGTCTATATATAGAGCCTAACAGTAACCATCCAGTCTATACATAGCCTAACAGTAAACATCCAGTCTATACATAACCTAACAGTAACCATCCAGTCTATACATAACCTAACAGTAACCATCCAGTCTATATATAGAGCCTAACAGTAACCATCCAGTCTATACATAGCCTAACAGTAACCATCCAGTCTATATATAGAGCCTAACAGTAACCATCCAGTCTATACATAGCCTAACAGTAACCATCCAGTCTATATATAGAGCCTAACAGTAACCATCCAGTCTATATATAGAGCCTAACAGTAACCATCCAGTCTATATATAGAGCCTAACAGTAACCATCCAGTCTATATATAGAGCCTAACAGTAACCATCCAGTCTATATATAGAGCCTAACAGTAACCATCCAGTCTATATATAGAGCCTAACAGTAACCATCCAGTCTATATATAGAGCCTAACAGTAACCATCCAGTCTATATATAGAGCCTAACAGTAACCATCCAGTCTATATATAGAGCCTAACAGTAACCATCCAGTCTATATATAGAGCCTAACAGTAACCATCCAGTCTATATATAGAGCCTAACAGTAACCATCCAGTCTATATATAGAGCCTAACAGTAACCATCCAGTCTATAT
Organism: Oncorhynchus kisutch; assembly: GCF_002021735.2. NCBI lineage: Eukaryota > Metazoa > Chordata > Actinopteri > Salmoniformes > Salmonidae > Oncorhynchus > Oncorhynchus kisutch. The sequence continues at coordinate 70,737,030 of NC_034184.2, forward strand.
ATAGAGCCTAACAGTAACCATCCAGTCTATATATAGAGCCTAACAGTAACCATCCAGTCTATATATAGAGCCTAACAGTAACCATCCAGTCTATATATAAGCCTAACAGTAACCATCCAGTCTATACATAACCTAACAGTAACCATCCAGTCTATACATAACCTAACAGTAACCATCCAGTCTATATATAACCTAACAGTAACCATCCAGTCTATATATAGAGCCTAACAGTAACCATCCAGTCTATACATAACCTAACAGTAACCATCCAGTCTATATATAAGCCTAACAGTAACCATCCAGTCTATATATAAGCCTAACAGTAACCATCCAGTCTATATATAGAGCCTAACAGTAACCATCCAGTCTATACATAACCTAACAGTAACCATCCAGTCTATACATAACCTAACAGTAACCATCCAGTCTATACATAACCTAACAGTAACCATCCAGTCTATATATAGAGCCTAACAGTAACCATCCAGTCTATACATAGAGCCTAACAGTAACCATCCAGTCTATACATAACCTAACAGTAACCATCCAGTCTATACATAACCTAACAGTAACCATCCAGTCTATATATAGAGCCTAACAGTAACCATCCAGTCTATATATAGCCTAACAGTAACCATCCAGTCTATATATAGAGCCTAACAGTAACCATCCAGTCTATATATAGAGCCTAACAGTAACCATCCAGTCTATATATAGAGCCTAACAGTAACCATCCAGTCTATACATAACCTAACAGTAACCATCCAGTCTATATATAACCTAACAGTAACCATCCAGTCTATACATAACCTAACAGTAACCATCCAGTCTATATATAGAGCCTAACAGTAACCATCCAGTCTATATATAGAGCCTAACAGTAACCATCCAGTCTATACATAACCTAACAGTAACCATCCAGTCTATACATAACCTAACAGTAACCATCCAGTCTATACATAGACCTAACAGTAACCATCCAGTCTATACATAGACCTAACAGTAACCATCCAGTCTATACATAACCTAACAGTAACCATCCAGTCTATACATAACCTAACAGTAACCATCCAGTCTATATATAACCTAACAGTAACCATCCAGTCTATATATAGACCTAACAGTAACCATCCAGTCTATATATAACCTAACAGTAACCATCCAGTCTATATATAGAGCCTAACAGTAACCATCCAGTCTATATATAGAGCCTAACAGTAACCATCCAGTCTATATATAGAGCCTAACAGTAACCATCCAGTCTATACATAACCTAACAGTAACCATCCAGTCTATATATAGAGCCTAACAGTAACCATCCAGTCTATATATAGAGCCTAACAGTAACCATCCAGTCTATATATAGAGCCTAACAGTAACCATCCAGTCTATATATAGAGCCTAACAGTAACCATCCAGTCTATATATAGAGCCTAACAGTAACCATCCAGTCTATATATAGAGCCTAACAGTAACCATCCAGTCTATATATAGAGCCTAACAGTAACCATCCAGTCTATACATAACCTAACAGTAACCATCCAGTCTATATATAGAGCCTAACAGTAACCATCCAGTCTATATATAGAGCCTAACAGTAACCATCCAGTCTATATATAGAGCCTAACAGTAACCATCCAGTCTATACATAGAGCCTAACAGTAACTATCCAGTCTATACATAACCTAACAGTAACCATCCAGTCTATATATAACCTAACAGTAACCATCCAGTCTATATATAGAGCCTAACAGTAACCATCCAGTCTATACATAACCTAACAGTAACCATCCAGTCTATACATAACCTAACAGTAACCATCCAGTCTATACATAACCTAACAGTAACCATCCAGTCTATACATAACCTAACAGTAACCATCCAGTCTATATATAGAGCCTAACAGTAACCATCCAGTCTATACATAACCTAACAGTAACCATCCAGTCTATATATAACCTAACAGTAACCATCCAGTCTATATATAACCTAACAGTAACCATCCAGTCTATATATAGAGCCTAACAGTAACCATCCAGTCTATACATAGAGCCTAACAGTAACCATACAGTCTATATATAACCTAACAATAACCATCCAGTCTATAGATAACCTAACAGTAACCATCCAGTCTATATATAGAGCCTAACAGTAACCATCCAGTCTATACATAGCCTAACAGTAACCATCCAGTCTATATATAGAGCCTAACAGTAACCATCCAGTCTATATATAGAGCCTAACAGTAACCATCCAGTCTATATATAGAGCCTAACAGTAACCATCCAGTCTATACATAACCTAACAGTAACCATCCAGTCTATACATAACCTAACAGTAACCATCCAGTCTATACATAACCTAACAGTAACCATCCAGTCTATATATAGAGCCTAACAGTAACCATCCAGTCTATATATAGAGCCTAACAGTAACCATCCAGTCTATACATAACCTAACAGTAACCATCCAGTCTATACATAACCTAACAGTAACCATCCAGTCTATACATAACCTAACAGTAACCATCCAGTCTATACATAACCTAACAGTAACCATCCAGTCTATACATAACCTAACAGTAACCATCCAGTCTATATATAGAGCCTAACAGTAACCATCCAGTCTATATATAGAGCCTAACAGTAACCATCCAGTCTATATATAGAGCCTAACAGTAACCATCCAGTCTATACATAACCTAACAGTAACCATCCAGTCTATATATAGAGCCTAACAGTAACCATCCAGTCTATATATAGAGCCTAACAGTAACCATCCAGTCTATATATAGAGCCTAACAGTAACCATCCAGTCTATATATAGAGCCTAACAGTAACCATCCAGTCTATATATAGAGCCTAACAGTAACCATCCAGTCTATATATAGAGCCTAACAGTAACCATCCAGTCTATACATAACCTAACAGTAACCATCCAGTCTATATATAGAGCCTAACAGTAACCATCCAGTCTATATATAGAGCCTAACAGTAACCATCCAGTCTATATATAGAGCCTAACAGTAACCATCCAGTCTATACATAGAGCCTAACAGTAACTATCCAGTCTATACATAACCTAACAGTAACCATCCAGTCTATATATAACCTAACAGTAACCATCCAGTCTATATATAGAGCCTAACAGTAACCATCCAGTCTATACATAACCTAACAGTAACCATCCAGTCTATACATAACCTAACAGTAACCATCCAGTCTATACATAACCTAACAGTAACCATCCAGTCTATATATAGAGCCTAACAGTAACCATCCAGTCTATACATAACCTAACAGTAACCATCCAGTCTATACATAACCTAACAGTAACCATCCAGTCTATACATAACCTAACAGTAACCATCCAGTCTATATATAGAGCCTAACAGTAACCATCCAGTCTATACATAGAGCCTAACAGTAACCATCCAGTCTATATATAACCTAACAATAACCATCCAGTCTATAGATAACCTAACAGTAACCATCCAGTCTATATATAGAGCCTAACAGTAACCATCCAGTCTATACATAGCCTAACAGTAACCATCCAGTCTATATATAGAGCCTAACAGTAACCATCCAGTCTATATATAGAGCCTAACAGTAACCATCCAGTCTATATATAGAGCCTAACAGTAACCATCCAGTCTATACATAACCTAACAGTAACCATCCAGTCTATACATAACCTAACAGTAACCATCCAGTCTATATATAACCTAACAGTAACCATCCAGTCTATATATAGAGCCTAACAGTAACCATCCAGTCTATACATAACCTAACAGTAACCATCCAGTCTATACATAACCTAACAGTAACCATCCAGTCTATACATAACCTAACAGTAACCATCCAGTCTATACATAACCTAACAGTAACCATCCAGTCTATACATAACCTAACAGTAACCATCCAGTCTATACATAACCTAACAGTAACCATCCAGTCTATACATAACCTAACAGTAACCATCCAGTCTATACATAACCTAACAGTAACCATCCAGTCTATATATAGAGCCTAACAGTAACCATCCAGTCTATATATAGAGCCTAACAGTAACCATCCAGTCTATATATAGAGCCTAACAGTAACCATCCAGTCTATATATAGAGCCTAACAGTAACCATCCAGTCTATATATAGAGCCTAACAGTAACCATCCAGTCTATATATAAGCCTAACAGTAACCATCCAGTCTATATATAGAGCCTAACAGTAACCATCCAGTCTATACATAGCCTAACAGTAACCATCCAGTCTATATATAGAGCCTAACAGTAACCATCCAGTCTATACATAGCCTAACAGTAACCATCCAGTCTATATATAGAGCCTAACAGTAACCATCCAGTCTATATATAGAGCCTAACAGTAACCATCCAGTCTATATATAGAGCCTAACAGTAACCATCCAGTCTATATATAGACCTAACAGTAACCATCCAGTCTATATATAAGCCTAACAGTAACCATCCAGTCTATACATAGCCTAATAGTAAACATCCAGTCTATACATAACCTAACAGTAACCATCCAGTCTATACATAACCTAACAGTAACCATCCAGTCTATATATAGAGCCTAACAGTAACCATCCAGTCTATACATAGCCTAACAGTAACCATCCAGTCTATATATAGAGCCTAACAGTAACCATCCAGTCTATACATAGCCTAACAGTAACCATCCAGTCTATATATAGAGCCTAACAGTAACCATCCAGTCTATATATAGAGCCTAACAGTAACCATCCAGTCTATATATAGAGCCTAACAGTAACCATCCAGTCTATATATAGAGCCTAACAGTAACCATCCAGTCTATATATAGAGCCTAACAGTAACCATCCAGTCTATATATAGAGCCTAACAGTAACCATCCAGTCTATATATAGAGCCTAACAGTAACCATCCAGTCTATATATAGAGCCTAACAGTAACCATCCAGTCTATATATAGAGCCTAACAGTAACCATCCAGTCTATATATAGAGCCTAACAGTAACCATCCAGTCTATATATAGAGCCTAACAGTAACCATCCAGTCTATATATAGAGCCTAACAGTAACCATCCAGTCTATATATAGAGCCTAACAGTAACCATCCAGTCTATATATAGAGCCTAACAGTAACCATCCAGTCTATACATAACCTAACAGTAACCATCCAGTCTATACATAACCTAACAGTAACCATCCAGTCTATACATAACCTAACAGTAACCATCCAGTCTATACATAACCTAACAGTAACCATCCAGTCTATATATAGAGCCTAACAGTAACCATCCAGTCTATATATAGAGCCTAACAGTAACCATCCAGTCTATATATAGAGCCTAACAGTAACCATCCAGTCTATATATAGAGCCTAACAGTAACCATCCAGTCTATATATAGAGCCTAACAGTAACCATCCAGTCTATAGATAACCTAACAGTAACCATCCAGTCTATATATAGAGCCTAACAGTAACCATCCAGTCTATACATAGCCTAACAGTAACCATCCAGTCTATATATAGAGCCTAACAGTAACCATCCAGTCTATACATAGCCTAACAGTAACCATCAGTCTATATATAGAGCCTAACAGTAACCATCCAGTCTATATATAGAGCCTAACAGTAACCATCCAGTCTATATATAGAGCCTAACAGTAACCATCCAGTCTATATATAGAGCCTAACAGTAACCATCCAGTCTATATATAGAGCCTAACAGTAACCATCCAGTCTATACATAGCCTAACAGTAAACATCCAGTCTATACATAACCTAACAGTAACCATCCAGTCTATACATAACCTAACAGTAACCATCCAGTCTATATATAGAGCCTAACAGTAACCATCCAGTCTATACATAGCCTAACAGTAACCATCCAGTCTATATATAGAGCCTAACAGTAACCATCCAGTCTATACATAGCCTAACAGTAACCATCAGTCTATATATAGAGCCTAACAGTAACCATCCAGTCTATATATAGAGCCTAACAGTAACCATCCAGTCTATATATAGAGCCTAACAGTAACCATCCAGTCTATATATAGAGCCTAACAGTAACCATCCAGTCTATATATAGAGCCTAACAGTAACCATCCAGTCTATATATAGAGCCTAACAGTAACCATCCAGTCTATATATAGAGCCTAACAGTAACCATCCAGTCTATATATAGAGCCTAACAGTAACCATCCAGTCTATATATAGAGCCTAACAGTAACCATCCAGTCTATATATAGAGCCTAACAGTAACCATCCAGTCTATATATAGAGCCTAACAGTAACCATCCAGTCTATATATAGAGCCTAACAGTAACCATCCAGTCTATATATAGAGCCTAACAGTAACCATCCAGTCTATACATAACCTAACAGTAACCATCCAGTCTATACATAACCTAACAGTAACCATCCAGTCTATACATAACCTAACAGTAACCATCCAGTCTATACATAACCTAACAGTAACCATCCAGTCTATATAGAGCCTAACAGTAACCATCCAGTCTATATATAGAGCCTAACAGTAACCATCCAGTCTATATATAACCTAACAGTAACCATCCAGTCTATATATAGAGCCTAACAGTAACCATCCAGTCTATATATAAGCCTAACAGTAACCATCCAGTCTATATATAGACCTAACAGTAACCATCCAGTCTATACATAGCCTAACAGTAACCATCCAGTCTATACATAACCTAACAGTAACCATCCAGTCTATACATAACCTAACAGTAACCATCCAGTCTATATATAACCTAACAGTAACCATCCAGTCTATATATAGAGCCTAACAGTAACCATCCAGTCTATATATAGAGCCTAACAGTAACCATCCAGTCTATATATAGCCTAACAGTAACCATCCAGTCTATATATAAGCCTAACAGTAACCATCCAGTCTATATATAGAGCCTAACAGTAACCATCCAGTCTATATATAGAGCCTAACAGTAACCATCCAGTCTATATATAACCTAACATAACCATCCAGTCTATATATAACCTAACAGTAACCATCCAGTCTATATATAGAGCCTAACAGTAACCATCCAGTCTATACATAGCCTAACAGTAACCATCCAGTCTATACATAGACCTAACAGTAACCATCCAGTCTATATATAGAGCCTAACAGTAACCATCCAGTCTATACATAGAGCCTAACAGTAACCATCCAGTCTATATATAACCTAACAGTAACCATCCAGTCTATATATAACCTAACAGTAACCATCCAGTCTATATAGAGCCTAACAGTAACCATCCAGTCTATTATAGAGCCTAACAGTAACCATCCAGTCTATATATAGAGCCTAACAGTAACCATCCAGTCTATATATAGAGCCTAACAGTAACCATCCAGTCTAATATAGAGCCTAACACAGTAACCATCCAGTCTATATATAGAGCCTAACAGTAACCATCCAGTCTATATATAACCTAACAGTAACCATCCAGTCTATATATAGAGCCTAACAGTAACCATCCAGTCTATATAGAGCCTAACAGTAACCATCCAGTCTATATATAGAGCCTAACAGTAACCATCCAGTCTATATATAGAGCCTAACAGTAACCATCCAGTCTATACATAACTAACATAACCATCCAGTCTATATATAAAGCCTAACAGTAACCATCCAGTCTATATATAGAGCTAACAGTAACCATCCAGTCTATACATAACCTAACAGTAACCATCCAGTCTATACATAACCTAACAGTAACCATCCAGTCTATACATAACCTAACAGTAACCATCCAGTCTATAAATAACCTAACAGTAACCATCCAGTCTATATATAGAGCCTAACAGTAACCATCCAGTCTATACATAACTAACAGTAACCATCCAGTCTATATATAGACCTAACAGTAACCATCCAGTCTATATATAACCTAACAGTAACCATCCAGTCTATATATAGAGCCTAACAGAAACCATCCAGTCTATATATAGAGCCTAACAGTAACCATCCAGTCTATATA